>NW_025726873.1:0-90968 GCF_021461385.2 Schistocerca piceifrons | reverse complement strand
GCGTTTTCCCACGTTTTCTCGACGACGAGAGCCGGTTGATGTGCATGTAAGCGTAGCATATGAAACAAGAATAGCACGAAGCATTGGTAGTCAGGTGCCAAAGTCGCAGTATGGCATCAGGTGGCGATCGTATGTTTCTGTGGCCACCACTGGATTGCAGCAAAGTGAATACCGCTAACTGAGAGCACTCTGTTGTAGCCCCAGTGGCGCAATTGGTTAGCGCACGGTACTTATAAGGCAGTAGCCGTGAGCAATGCCGGGGTTGTGAGTTCGAGCCTCACCTGGGACATACTTTTATTTCTTAGCAGCTGTCTCTGACAGCAACAGGAGGCTAGGTTTGAGATGTATCAGCTATTTGAGTAACATAATTGTGCATTCGAGACGCTAGCTGCGTCTTCCTCGGTAGTATAGTGGTTAGTATCCCCGCCTGTCACGCGGGAGACCGGGGTTCGATTCCCCGCCGGGGAGGCACATCCGATTTTTAATTGCTGCTCTATCACTCGCCGAACTTAGTGTAGGTCGTTTGCGGCTACTAGCACCATATCTCTCGCACACAGGCACCTGTCTACAGCGCATCCTCGGTAGTATAGTGGTTAGTATCCCCGCCTGTCACGCGGGAGACCGGGGTTCGATTCCCCGCCGGGGAGATGCGATTTTTATCTCACAACCCTGTTCGAGTGTTGCGCGTATGTGGGTCGTAAGAGCATTAACTTTGCGATCGTGGAGTGTAGTTGGCGCAAAATCTTAAAAAATGCTACAACTTAGGAAGTGGTTCTCGCATTCTTCACATTTCAGAACTGCGGGGTATGCTGTTAACGCTGTATCAAAGCACCCCAGCCGACGCTGTGGGCGTAATAATCGAGCTCGGCACAGTCCGCAAAAGAAATAATTTTAGCAGAGCGTGGTTTCGATCCACGGACCTCTGGGTTATGGGCCCAGCACGCTTCCACTGCGCCACTCTGCTGCCTGGGGTTGCGCCGGCTCTTCGCCACGTGACGTGGGACACTTGGAAAGTGTTGTCTGCGTCGCTTTCACACGCCTGTATTTAATTGCGTATCATCTCCTACAGCTCTCAGCTTGACTTGTCTCGACTTTGCTCGACTGACGCTACGCTGACGCTTGCAGGCAGCGATATTTACCACGATCGACTCGACATGCAGCTGCGAGATGCACAGGAGCAACAAAGCACTCCACGGTGCGGCGACATACGAAATCCACTGCCCAGCTACGCGTCGGCAACTAACAAAACGCCGACCCTGCCAGGATTCGAACCTGGAATCTTCTGATCCGTAGTCAGACGCGTTATCCGTTGCGCCACAGGGCCAGTGGCAGCATTTCTTTCTACGAGACAAGTGCAATTCGCTAAGAAACGTGTTCTCCATGGCTGAGCAAGCTCCCAAGGAAGGTACCTTTCGTGCAGCTGCGTGGCCGCAGTGCGCCTGCAGAGCTTAGAGCTTGCCACGCATCTGCTCTCGCTGTTCGACAGGTAGCAGAAGGCAAGGCGCGCGTTTTCCCACGTTTTCTCGACGACGAGAGCCGGTTGATGTGCATGTAAGCGTAGCATATGAAACAAGAATAGCACGAAGCATTGGTAGTCAGGTGCCAAAGTCGCAGTATGGCATCAGGTGGCGATCGTATGTTTCTGTGGCCACCACTGGATTGCAGCAAAGTGAATACCGCTAACTGAGAGCACTCTGTTGTAGCCCCAGTGGCGCAATTGGTTAGCGCACGGTACTTATAAGGCAGTAGCCGTGAGCAATGCCGGGGTTGTGAGTTCGAGCCTCACCTGGGGCATACTTTTATTTCTTAGCAGCTGTCTCTGACAGCAACAGGAGGCTAGGTTTGAGATGTATCAGCTATTTGAGTAACATAATTGTGCATTCGAGACGCTAGCTGCGTCTTCCTCGGTAGTATAGTGGTCAGTATCCCCGCCTGTCACGCGGGAGACCGGGGTTCGATTCCCCGCCGGGGAGGCACATCCGATTTTTAATTGCTGCTCTATCACTCGCCGAACTTAGTGTAGGTCGTTTGCGGCTACTAGCACCATATCTCTCGCACACAGGCACCTGTCTACAGCGCATCCTCGGTAGTATAGTGGTTAGTATCCCCGCCTGTCACGCGGGAGACCGGGGTTCGATTCCCCGCCGGGGAGATGCGATTTTTATCTCACAACCCTGTTCGAGTGTTGCGCGTATGTGGGTCGTAAGAGCATTAACTTTGCGATCGTGGAGTGTAGTTGGCGCAAAATCTTAAAAAATGCTACAACTTAGGAAGTGGTTCTCGCATTCTTCACATTTCAGAACTGCGGGGTATGCTGTTAACGCTGTATCAAAGCACCCCAGCCGACGCTGTGGGCGTAATAATCGAGCTCGGCACAGTCCGCAAAAGAAATAATTTTAGCAGAGCGTGGTTTCGATCCACGGACCTCTGGGTTATGGGCCCAGCACGCTTCCACTGCGCCACTCTGCTGCCTTTTTTTTTTTTTTTTTTTTTTTTTTTTTTTTTTTTTTTTTTTTTTTTTTTTTTTTTTTTTTTTTGCTCTGGTGGGACTCGAACCCACAATCCCCGGTTTAGGAGACCGATGCCTTATCCATTTTTTTTTTTATTTTTTTTTAACCGTTACACCATTTTTTTTTTTTTTTTTTTTTTTTTTTTTTTTTTTTTTTTTTTTTTTTGTATGCACTAGAGTGCTTGGCAGCCGGTGGCAAAGCGGGCAGGGGTCACAATCCGGAGGCCTGGCCACGATGTCACCGCCATACCCCGCACCCAGTGCACGGTTTTGTGATTTGATTTGATTGTTACGTATTTATTATTATATTATGTTTAACCTGCAATGGGGCGTCATGTACGTTCCATCATTTGTATAGATATAAACAAAATGATAAAAAGAAATCCATGTCTGGTCTTTGGAGGACGCAGCACACCATGAATCCAGCACAGCACATACTCAAAGTTGGTCTTCACGTAGAATAATTTTCCCAGTTTCCATGTCGGTGATTAGTATTGTGCATTCGGTTTCCCGATGATTGATTGTGGATTGCTGCTTCTCAAAACCCTGAGCATGCCATGCGTCGGAAGAGGAGCGCTGGTAACGTGGGGACACCATAGAGCAGGGACATGCCAAACAACCATTTCCCGTGTTGGAAAGCCTCTTCATAGGAAGAATAGAAGCTGCTGAAAAACTCCTGGTTCGTACTAAATCGTCGTGCAGCTTTGATGAAAGGTAACGCGAAATAAAAGGAAACAAATGAGGAGCCTCTTCTGGGTGTCGCCCTGCGGAACCAAAAGTAAAGTGCTGTCATTTGAACATGAAAAGGAAATCCAAAGACAAGTAAATGTTCGAGGCCGAGTGCACAGTGCACTCTGTACCGTCGTTTGACCCATGATGCAAATCACCCACAGCTGATGGTGCGGAGCCGACCAAATCCATGGAAACAATAACAATTTAACAAAGTAGTGAAAAAGAAAAGATAAGAAAAGAAAAACTCCGTCCAATGGATCTGTAAACTTAAAGTCTTCCATCACTTAAAGCAATAGTAAGAAAATTTTGAAACTGATCTTTATACTGTCGCAACTTCTTAATCGCATAGTACTCTTCAATGAGATACATCTGATAATCGTGTAGCGTTGGCGTTGTATGGACAAGCATGTAATAGACGAACTGGCCCATGAGCCAGACATAACTATTATTCTTAGATTGAGGATAAAGCTGCCAGTCTGGTTGAAGCGCGTCTTGAAGTTGAATGGAAGTATCCGACGTCCTATTAATGACAGCGAGTTTCTTTCGGGTCCACTGCCATATTTGTGTTTGATCCCTGCAGTGGAAGAGATGCGGCAGCGTTTCCACTAGGTTACACTTCTCACAAAACGGGGTGGGCCGCAGCTTGATTTTGTGCAATTTCTCTCCAGTGGGAATCACCTCATTGACAGCGTCATACCAAACAGCTCGAACTCTGGAGCGAAGGAGCGGAAAACTAATGTTCTTCCAGACATTTCTCCAGTTTTTGCCTAAATATTTCTTCTCAATTGGGTTATCCAGCTGCCGTTTAGTAAGAGCAAGATAGGTCGCCGCCGTGTTGAACGGATGCGGGTTGTCCTGAACATAGCTGAGCTCCACATAATACCGCCGGATATAGCCAAGCTCAGGATGAATGTGTCCCACAGACGTTGGCGCAGACAAATCCTTTGGACGTAAGGCGTTGAAAAGCCGTGCAGTGAGACTATTTGGGTTGCCGTGTATTATGCGGGAAGTACGAGTTAAAAAAGTCGCCACACATTGGGATTCAACGTCTTTGACGCCTAAGCCACCTCGGGAACGAAGTAACGAGGTAGCCTTAAAGGAAACTTTAAAGATGTTCGCTCTCCAGACATACCAGCAAGCAAGTGCTAAAATTTTTTTCGCAATGGCTGTCGGGATTGGTAAAACAGCGGCAGTGTGATAGAGCTTACTAAAAACGTAACTATTAATAAACTGTGCCCTCTGCATCCGGTCTAAAGACCGCATGTTATGTTCTTTGATCACCGCACGTAAGATGGTAAGCTTGCGTTCCCAATTCACGTGGAGCATGGCGTGGGGGTTCGGTGATATAACCAGGCCTAGATGCCGCAGGTCTTCGGTCCTGTCCAACCAAGAAATATCGATGGAATTGGGGTTGCGACCTAACGGCATGATTTTGGACTTTCGCTCATTAAGTCTAGCGCCACAAGCGACAGAGTACTGATGGACAATCCGACGAACTGACCCCAGCTCTTCGGTGTTAGTAATAAGCACACTGATATCGTCGGCGTAGGCGTGGCAGACCGTTTTGGTGTTTAACGTTTGCAACCCGTGTAAAGTTAAGTAAAACGTTTTAAGAAGTGGCTCTATAGCGATCGAGAATAACGTCATAGAAAGGGGGCACCCTTGTCGCACTGCTTGTCGTATGGGCACGGGGGCGGTTAACTGGCCGTTAACCTTCACGCGTGAAGACGTTCCGCAGATACATTTCTGAATAAGCTGTCGAAAACGCTCGTTGAATCCCATTTGACTCATTGTGCGCAATAAAAAACCGTGATTAATTCTGTCAAACGCCTTATCGAAGTCGAGAAACAATAACGCCAAATCAGTGTTGGTAATCCAAGTTAAATAAGTCAGGTCGCGATATTCACACAGGGCATTCAACATCGATCGACCACTGACTGCACCCGTCTGATAAGGGCCAAGTACTTTGCCAAGAAGTACTTGAAGCCTGGTGTTTATAATCCGAGTCAAGATCTTGAAATCAGAGTTAAGCAACGTAATTGGCCGAAAGTCATTTAACATAGTCGGATTGGATGTTTTAGGAACCAGGACAACCATGCCTTCCGTGAACTGCGGGGGGAAGGCAGCATGCGATAACAGTTCGTTATACATGGCGGTCAATTCGTCACCGATCACATCCCAGAACCGCGAATAAAATTCGACCGGCAAGCCGTCTAAGCCGGCAGCTTTGTTCTTGGCAGCGCACGCAAGGATGGACTTAACTTCAGAATTGGTGACATTGGCCAAGAGAGCAGCGTTATCATCCTGATCCACTGTGGAGGCGATGTCGTTTAAAAAATCATCCCCCGCCGATAGATCGGTATCTGACTCGGAATAATGTTGTCGAAAATAATTGAAGACATGCGTCTTGATAGCACCCTGTTCATTGTACAGATTCCCGCCAGCATCCTTCAGATGAGCAATAATTTTTTGTTTACCACGTTTGGTTTCCCGTATGAGATGGAATAACGATGCGGACTCGTGGGAGACGTCATCAGAAGAGCGCGATCGGACCCGAGTGCCAACAAGTGCTTCACGAACTAAAGCAGTAATTCTGGCTTTGAGACGCTTGATGCGGATCAGGTTGTCGGACAAAGCAGATGGATCGCTGTACAGCTGGCGTAAACCGAGGAAATAAAATTCTAGAGACCGTTTCCTCCAATAAGCCCTGGTCCTGGCAAACTGGCAAATACATTTCTTAATCCGCGGCTTAACAAACTCCGTCCACCAAAGAACGCGCTCCCTATACCGAGCTTGCCTCTGGAGGCACTGCTGCCAGGTGTCAACGAGGCAACGCCGTAAATCCGCTTCATCGAGCAGCGAGACATTCAGCTGCCACGTGCCGCGTCCCAAAAATGTCTTCTGCCGCACATGCCGAATCGTTAGATGGTATGCGGAGTGGTCACTAAAACTGAGCGGCCATAATTCACAATCACGAATGGTATGTAAAAGATCTTGAGAAACATAAAACCTATCCAGACGGCTAGAAGAAGCAGCGCTCACATAGGTATATCCCATCGTGTGTGGTCGAAGGTGACACCAACTATCTTGTAAATGCAGTCCATCTGTTAACGTTAGTAGCTCGGGACAAAAATTAAAATGCGGACTTTGATCTTCGTTGCGTAAAACGCAGTTGAAATCCCCACCCAGGATGATCTTCAGTCGAACGTTCGGCAATAAGGTCACAACTTCAGCCCTAAAAAATTCACTTCTGTCCCTTCTGCCAGCGGACCCTGTCGGGGCGTACACGTTCAGGAGAAGCAAATCCTGTAATTGGGCGGCAATGCCGCGTCCCGTTTCTAAAATCGCTGTAGGTTGGTAAGCGATGCCAGCTTTGAATAAAATCGCAGTGCCCGCCTCAGTGCCAAGATTTAATATGGCATCATACCCAGGTATTTCTCCAACCTTGGGGGACACAACTTCTTGAAAGAAAACTATATCTATATCGGCGGCATATAGATAGTCGGTCAAGCATTTAAGTTTGACATCGGATGCAATCCTATTCAAATTAACTGTGGCAAGTTTATAATCTTGCATGGTGGGGATAGAAAGGGTCCGTGTTATTCACTTTCGTCTGCCCAAGACTTCTCGGCCGGCGTATGCTGATGGCCAGTATCCATCAGCTCAGGACTCGGACGGTCGACATGCATCTCCATATCGGCCTCCCCCACGTGGCGCGCGACGGAACCCATTTCATCTGTGCCGCCGCGTTCACTGCCGTCTTTTCGGATCTGCTTTATAGTGCGCTGCAGTTTCCTTTCCAGAGTGCGGATCTCCTCCGCACTCTGCTTCCGTGCCGACCGCTTAGATTTCCCAGTTCTTGGGGGAGGTGCGTCGGCGTCAGAAACGGTTTTGACGTCCGTCAAGAGGCTGTGTGTAGACCCTTCCTCAGATAGGTCACTGCCGAGAGGGAGGGGCGTGGGGGGCGCAACGTCAGGGGGGCAAGAAACGCGCGACCTCTCGCCACCATCCGACAACTGTTTCAGCTCGACGGACGTAGTTGGAGTAGGGACGGGAGTCGGTCCTGCATGGTCGGCACGAAGGCCGACAGTCGGGGAAACCTGCAGGTGTGCAGCGTGGCCGTCGATATCGGTGACATCACTACGAACGGGACATTCGGGGGTTGCCACAGAGTTGTTGACAATGACCGCGCCGGCGTCTGGGGTCACCGCAGCCTGTTGGTGGAGCGTCGGTTGTGTCGTAGGCGACTCCATCAATGTCTGCGCGTAAGACAACCGATTGCCATCGTGCCCATCGAGAGGTGTAAGACGATGTTGCATTCCTCGGCGACCCGCCCGGACACGGGGACAAGCAGATTTTAAATGGTCGGTAGAACCACATATTACGCAAGTTCGCGGTTGTCCTTCGTACATCACCAGCGCGCGAAAACCTTGCACCAAAATGTTGGACGGGATGTGCTTCGTTAAATCAATTTTCGCATTCCGAACGCCGTTATCAACATTGAAATGTTTGTAACCCCTCCATTGCTCGGCATGAATTTGCAAGACATTACCGTAGGGAGACAAAGCTTGCCGAATTCTATCGAAGCTAACTTCGAAAGGCAGATTAAATATACGGACGGTTCGTAGCCCTAGTCCAGCATGACTAACAGATACTTTACAAATTTCGCCTTTAGAATTCACAAAATCCACAGTGCCTTCCGTGAGGGTCATAATACGAACGCAAGGATCGTCACTTATCAATTTTACATAAACAGCGTTCGCAAGAAAATCATACGAAAACCCAAGAACTTCATCATCTCGCAGTCCTAATCGATCGTAAAACCAGTCAATAAGTTCGTGAACCTGTGGTCGAGCATAGCCATACGGAAATCCAAATCGTAGCGTGTAACGTCTCAACTCATCCTCCATCACTTTCGTGAAGTAGTACTTACAATACCAACAGCTGCGTGCGCTCTTAAGCACAGGCGAAGCGACCACCACCGCACGTCTGCACACGGCCGCGGCCGCGGCGGAACTGTATTGCCTGGGGTTGCGCCGGCTCTTCGCCACGTGACGTGGGACACTTGGAAAGTGTTGTCTGCGTCGCTTTCACACGCCTGTATTTAATTGCGTATCATCTCCTACAGCTCTCAGCTTGACTTGTCTCGACTTTGCTCGACTGACGCTACGCTGACGCTTGCAGGCAGCGATATTTACCACGATCGACTCGACATGCAGCTGCGAGATGCACAGGAGCAACAAAGCACTCCACGGTGCGGCGACATACGAAATCCACTGCCCAGCTACGCGTCGGCAACTAACAAAACGCCGACCCTGCCAGGATTCGAACCTGGAATCTTCTGATCCGTAGTCAGACGCGTTATCCGTTGCGCCACAGGGCCAGTGGCAGCATTTCTTTCTACGAGACAAGTGCAATTCGCTAAGAAACGTGTTCTCCATGGCTGAGCAAGCTCCCAAGGAAGGTACCTTTCGTGCAGCTGCGTGGCCGCAGTGCGCCTGCAGAGCTTAGAGCTTGCCACGCATCTGCTCTCGCTGTTCGACAGGTAGCAGAAGGCAAGGCGCGCGTTTTCCCACGTTTTCTCGACGACGAGAGCCGGTTGATGTGCATGTAAGCGTAGCATATGAAACAAGAATAGCACGAAGCATTGGTAGTCAGGTGCCAAAGTCGCAGTATGGCATCAGGTGGCGATCGTATGTTTCTGTGGCCACCACTGGATTGCAGCAAAGTGAATACCGCTAACTGAGAGCACTCTGTTGTAGCCTCAGTGGCGCAATTGGTTAGCGCACGGTACTTATAAGGCAGTAGCCGTGAGCAATGCCGGGGTTGTGAGTTCGAGCCTCACCTGGGGCATACTTTTATTTCTTAGCAGCTGTCTCTGACAGCAACAGGAGGCTAGGTTTGAGATGTATCAGCTATTTGAGTAACATAATTGTGCATTCGAGACGCTAGCTGCGTCTTCCTCGGTAGTATAGTGGTTAGTATCCCCGCCTGTCACGCGGGAGACCGGGGTTCGATTCCCCGCCGGGGAGGCACATCCGATTTTTAATTGCTGCTCTATCACTCGCCGAACTTAGTGTAGGTCGTTTGCGGCTACTAGCACCATATCTCTCGCACACAGGCACCTGTCTACAGCGCATCCTCGGTAGTATAGTGGTTAGTATCCCCGCCTGTCACGCGGGAGACCGGGGTTCGATTCCCCGCCGGGGAGATGCGATTTTTATCTCACAACCCTGTTCGAGTGTTGCGCGTATGTGGGTCGTAAGAGCATTAACTTTGCGATCGTGGAGTGTAGTTGGCGCAAAATCTTAAAAAATGCTACAACTTAGGAAGTGGTTCTCGCATTCTTCACATTTCAGAACTGCGGGGTATGCTGTTAACGCTGTATCAAAGCACCCCAGCCGACGCTGTGGGCGTAATAATCGAGCTCGGCACAGTCCGCAAAAGAAATAATTTTAGCAGAGCGTGGTTTCGATCCACGGACCTCTGGGTTATGGGCCCAGCACGCTTCCACTGCGCCACTCTGCTGCCTTTTTTTTTTTTTTTTTTTTTTTTTTTTTTTTTTTTTTTTTTTTTTTTTTGCTCTGGTGGGACTCGAACCCACAATCCCCGGTTTAGGAGACCGATGCCTTATCCATTTTTTTTTTTATTTTTTTTTAACCGTTACACCATTTTTTTTTTTTTTTTTTTTTTTTTTTTTTTTTTTTTTTTTTTTTTTTGTATGCACTAGAGTGCTTGGCAGCCGGTGGCAAAGCGGGCAGGGGTCACAATCCGGAGGCCTGGCCACGATGTCACCGCCATACCCCGCACCCAGTGCACGGTTTTGTGATTTGATTTGATTGTTACGTATTTATTATTATATTATGTTTAACCTGCAATGGGGCGTCATGTACGTTCCATCATTTGTATAGATATAAACAAAATGATAAAAAGAAATCCATGTCTGGTCTTTGGAGGACGCAGCACACCATGAATCCAGCACAGCACATACTCAAAGTTGGTCTTCACGTAGAATAATTTTCCCAGTTTCCATGTCGGTGATTAGTATTGTGCATTCGGTTTCCCGATGATTGATTGTGGATTGCTGCTTCTCAAAACCCTGAGCATGCCATGCGTCGGAAGAGGAGCGCTGGTAACGTGGGGACACCATAGAGCAGGGACATGCCAAACAACCATTTCCCGTGTTGGAAAGCCTCTTCATAGGAAGAATAGAAGCTGCTGAAAAACTCCTGGTTCGTACTAAATCGTCGTGCAGCTTTGATGAAAGGTAACGCGAAATAAAAGGAAACAAATGAGGAGCCTCTTCTGGGTGTCGCCCTGCGGAACCAAAAGTAAAGTGCTGTCATTTGAACATGAAAAGGAAATCCAAAGACAAGTAAATGTTCGAGGCCGAGTGCACAGTGCACTCTGTACCGTCGTTTGACCCATGATGCAAATCACCCACAGCTGATGGTGCGGAGCCGACCAAATCCATGGAAACAATAACAATTTAACAAAGTAGTGAAAAAGAAAAGATAAGAAAAGAAAAACTCCGTCCAATGGATCTGTAAACTTAAAGTCTTCCATCACTTAAAGCAATAGTAAGAAAATTTTGAAACTGATCTTTATACTGTCGCAACTTCTTAATCGCATAGTACTCTTCAATGAGATACATCTGATAATCGTGTAGCGTTGGCGTTGTATGGACAAGCATGTAATAGACGAACTGGCCCATGAGCCAGACATAACTATTATTCTTAGATTGAGGATAAAGCTGCCAGTCTGGTTGAAGCGCGTCTTGAAGTTGAATGGAAGTATCCGACGTCCTATTAATGACAGCGAGTTTCTTTCGGGTCCACTGCCATATTTGTGTTTGATCCCTGCAGTGGAAGAGATGCGGCAGCGTTTCCACTAGGTTACACTTCTCACAAAACGGGGTGGGCCGCAGCTTGATTTTGTGCAATTTCTCTCCAGTGGGAATCACCTCATTGACAGCGTCATACCAAACAGCTCGAACTCTGGAGCGAAGGAGCGGAAAACTAATGTTCTTCCAGACATTTCTCCAGTTTTTGCCTAAATATTTCTTCTCAATTGGGTTATCCAGCTGCCGTTTAGTAAGAGCAAGATAGGTCGCCGCCGTGTTGAACGGATGCGGGTTGTCCTGAACATAGCTGAGCTCCACATAATACCGCCGGATATAGCCAAGCTCAGGATGAATGTGTCCCACAGACGTTGGCGCAGACAAATCCTTTGGACGTAAGGCGTTGAAAAGCCGTGCAGTGAGACTATTTGGGTTGCCGTGTATTATGCGGGAAGTACGAGTTAAAAAAGTCGCCACACATTGGGATTCAACGTCTTTGACGCCTAAGCCACCTCGGGAACGAAGTAACGAGGTAGCCTTAAAGGAAACTTTAAAGATGTTCGCTCTCCAGACATACCAGCAAGCAAGTGCTAAAATTTTTTTCGCAATGGCTGTCGGGATTGGTAAAACAGCGGCAGTGTGATAGAGCTTACTAAAAACGTAACTATTAATAAACTGTGCCCTCTGCATCCGGTCTAAAGACCGCATGTTATGTTCTTTGATC
Source organism: Schistocerca piceifrons (assembly GCF_021461385.2). Classification (NCBI taxonomy): domain Eukaryota; kingdom Metazoa; phylum Arthropoda; class Insecta; order Orthoptera; family Acrididae; genus Schistocerca; species Schistocerca piceifrons. Next base: position 79,163 of record NW_025726873.1, on the reverse strand, counting down.
ACCGCACGTAAGATGGTAAGCTTGCGTTCCCAATTCACGTGGAGCATGGCGTGGGGGTTCGGTGATATAACCAGGCCTAGATGCCGCAGGTCTTCGGTCCTGTCCAACCAAGAAATATCGATGGAATTGGGGTTGCGACCTAACGGCATGATTTTGGACTTTCGCTCATTAAGTCTAGCGCCACAAGCGACAGAGTACTGATGGACAATCCGACGAACTGACCCCAGCTCTTCGGTGTTAGTAATAAGCACACTGATATCGTCGGCGTAGGCGTGGCAGACCGTTTTGGTGTTTAACGTTTGCAACCCGTGTAAAGTTAAGTAAAACGTTTTAAGAAGTGGCTCTATAGCGATCGAGAATAACGTCATAGAAAGGGGGCACCCTTGTCGCACTGCTTGTCGTATGGGCACGGGGGCGGTTAACTGGCCGTTAACCTTCACGCGTGAAGACGTTCCGCAGATACATTTCTGAATAAGCTGTCGAAAACGCTCGTTGAATCCCATTTGACTCATTGTGCGCAATAAAAAACCGTGATTAATTCTGTCAAACGCCTTATCGAAGTCGAGAAACAATAACGCCAAATCAGTGTTGGTAATCCAAGTTAAATAAGTCAGGTCGCGATATTCACACAGGGCATTCAACATCGATCGACCACTGACTGCACCCGTCTGATAAGGGCCAAGTACTTTGCCAAGAAGTACTTGAAGCCTGGTGTTTATAATCCGAGTCAAGATCTTGAAATCAGAGTTAAGCAACGTAATTGGCCGAAAGTCATTTAACATAGTCGGATTGGATGTTTTAGGAACCAGGACAACCATGCCTTCCGTGAACTGCGGGGGGAAGGCAGCATGCGATAACAGTTCGTTATACATGGCGGTCAATTCGTCACCGATCACATCCCAGAACCGCGAATAAAATTCGACCGGCAAGCCGTCTAAGCCGGCAGCTTTGTTCTTGGCAGCGCACGCAAGGATGGACTTAACTTCAGAATTGGTGACATTGGCCAAGAGAGCAGCGTTATCATCCTGATCCACTGTGGAGGCGATGTCGTTTAAAAAATCATCCCCCGCCGATAGATCGGTATCTGACTCGGAATAATGTTGTCGAAAATAATTGAAGACATGCGTCTTGATAGCACCCTGTTCATTGTACAGATTCCCGCCAGCATCCTTCAGATGAGCAATAATTTTTTGTTTACCACGTTTGGTTTCCCGTATGAGATGGAATAACGATGCGGACTCGTGGGAGACGTCATCAGAAGAGCGCGATCGGACCCGAGTGCCAACAAGTGCTTCACGAACTAAAGCAGTAATTCTGGCTTTGAGACGCTTGATGCGGATCAGGTTGTCGGACAAAGCAGATGGATCGCTGTACAGCTGGCGTAAACCGAGGAAATAAAATTCTAGAGACCGTTTCCTCCAATAAGCCCTGGTCCTGGCAAACTGGCAAATACATTTCTTAATCCGCGGCTTAACAAACTCCGTCCACCAAAGAACGCGCTCCCTATACCGAGCTTGCCTCTGGAGGCACTGCTGCCAGGTGTCAACGAGGCAACGCCGTAAATCCGCTTCATCGAGCAGCGAGACATTCAGCTGCCACGTGCCGCGTCCCAAAAATGTCTTCTGCCGCACATGCCGAATCGTTAGATGGTATGCGGAGTGGTCACTAAAACTGAGCGGCCATAATTCACAATCACGAATGGTATGTAAAAGATCTTGAGAAACATAAAACCTATCCAGACGGCTAGAAGAAGCAGCGCTCACATAGGTATATCCCATCGTGTGTGGTCGAAGGTGACACCAACTATCTTGTAAATGCAGTCCATCTGTTAACGTTAGTAGCTCGGGACAAAAATTAAAATGCGGACTTTGATCTTCGTTGCGTAAAACGCAGTTGAAATCCCCACCCAGGATGATCTTCAGTCGAACGTTCGGCAATAAGGTCACAACTTCAGCCCTAAAAAATTCACTTCTGTCCCTTCTGCCAGCGGACCCTGTCGGGGCGTACACGTTCAGGAGAAGCAAATCCTGTAATTGGGCGGCAATGCCGCGTCCCGTTTCTAAAATCGCTGTAGGTTGGTAAGCGATGCCAGCTTTGAATAAAATCGCAGTGCCCGCCTCAGTGCCAAGATTTAATATGGCATCATACCCAGGTATTTCTCCAACCTTGGGGGACACAACTTCTTGAAAGAAAACTATATCTATATCGGCGGCATATAGATAGTCGGTCAAGCATTTAAGTTTGACATCGGATGCAATCCTATTCAAATTAACTGTGGCAAGTTTATAATCTTGCATGGTGGGGATAGAAAGGGTCCGTGTTATTCACTTTCGTCTGCCCAAGACTTCTCGGCCGGCGTATGCTGATGGCCAGTATCCATCAGCTCAGGACTCGGACGGTCGACATGCATCTCCATATCGGCCTCCCCCACGTGGCGCGCGACGGAACCCATTTCATCTGTGCCGCCGCGTTCACTGCCGTCTTTTCGGATCTGCTTTATAGTGCGCTGCAGTTTCCTTTCCAGAGTGCGGATCTCCTCCGCACTCTGCTTCCGTGCCGACCGCTTAGATTTCCCAGTTCTTGGGGGAGGTGCGTCGGCGTCAGAAACGGTTTTGACGTCCGTCAAGAGGCTGTGTGTAGACCCTTCCTCAGATAGGTCACTGCCGAGAGGGAGGGGCGTGGGGGGCGCAACGTCAGGGGGGCAAGAAACGCGCGACCTCTCGCCACCATCCGACAACTGTTTCAGCTCGACGGACGTAGTTGGAGTAGGGACGGGAGTCGGTCCTGCATGGTCGGCACGAAGGCCGACAGTCGGGGAAACCTGCAGGTGTGCAGCGTGGCCGTCGATATCGGTGACATCACTACGAACGGGACATTCGGGGGTTGCCACAGAGTTGTTGACAATGACCGCGCCGGCGTCTGGGGTCACCGCAGCCTGTTGGTGGAGCGTCGGTTGTGTCGTAGGCGACTCCATCAATGTCTGCGCGTAAGACAACCGATTGCCATCGTGCCCATCGAGAGGTGTAAGACGATGTTGCATTCCTCGGCGACCCGCCCGGACACGGGGACAAGCAGATTTTAAATGGTCGGTAGAACCACATATTACGCAAGTTCGCGGTTGTCCTTCGTACATCACCAGCGCGCGAAAACCTTGCACCAAAATGTTGGACGGGATGTGCTTCGTTAAATCAATTTTCGCATTCCGAACGCCGTTATCAACATTGAAATGTTTGTAACCCCTCCATTGCTCGGCATGAATTTGCAAGACATTACCGTAGGGAGACAAAGCTTGCCGAATTCTATCGAAGCTAACTTCGAAAGGCAGATTAAATATACGGACGGTTCGTAGCCCTAGTCCAGCATGACTAACAGATACTTTACAAATTTCGCCTTTAGAATTCACAAAATCCACAGTGCCTTCCGTGAGGGTCATAATACGAACGCAAGGATCGTCACTTATCAATTTTACATAAACAGCGTTCGCAAGAAAATCATACGAAAACCCAAGAACTTCATCATCTCGCAGTCCTAATCGATCGTAAAACCAGTCAATAAGTTCGTGAACCTGTGGTCGAGCATAGCCATACGGAAATCCAAATCGTAGCGTGTAACGTCTCAACTCATCCTCCATCACTTTCGTGAAGTAGTACTTACAATACCAACAGCTGCGTGCGCTCTTAAGCACAGGCGAAGCGACCACCACCGCACGTCTGCACACGGCCGCGGCCGCGGCGGAACTGTATTGCCTGGGGTTGCGCCGGCTCTTCGCCACGTGACGTGGGACACTTGGAAAGTGTTGTCTGCGTCGCTTTCACACGCCTGTATTTAATTGCGTATCATCTCCTACAGCTCTCAGCTTGACTTGTCTCGACTTTGCTCGACTGACGCTACGCTGACGCTTGCAGGCAGCGATATTTACCACGATCGACTCGACATGCAGCTGCGAGATGCACAGGAGCAACAAAGCACTCCACGGTGCGGCGACATACGAAATCCACTGCCCAGCTACGCGTCGGCAACTAACAAAACGCCGACCCTGCCAGGATTCGAACCTGGAATCTTCTGATCCGTAGTCAGACGCGTTATCCGTTGCGCCACAGGGCCAGTGGCAGCATTTCTTTCTACGAGACAAGTGCAATTCGCTAAGAAACGTGTTCTCCATGGCTGAGCAAGCTCCCAAGGAAGGTACCTTTCGTGCAGCTGCGTGGCCGCAGTGCGCCTGCAGAGCTTAGAGCTTGCCACGCATCTGCTCTCGCTGTTCGACAGGTAGCAGAAGGCAAGGCGCGCGTTTTCCCACGTTTTCTCGACGACGAGAGCCGGTTGATGTGCATGTAAGCGTAGCATATGAAACAAGAATAGCACGAAGCATTGGTAGTCAGGTGCCAAAGTCGCAGTATGGCATCAGGTGGCGATCGTATGTTTCTGTGGCCACCACTGGATTGCAGCAAAGTGAATACCGCTAACTGAGAGCACTCTGTTGTAGCCTCAGTGGCGCAATTGGTTAGCGCACGGTACTTATAAGGCAGTAGCCGTGAGCAATGCCGGGGTTGTGAGTTCGAGCCTCACCTGGGGCATACTTTTATTTCTTAGCAGCTGTCTCTGACAGCAACAGGAGGCTAGGTTTGAGATGTATCAGCTATTTGAGTAACATAATTGTGCATTCGAGACGCTAGCTGCGTCTTCCTCGGTAGTATAGTGGTTAGTATCCCCGCCTGTCACGCGGGAGACCGGGGTTCGATTCCCCGCCGGGGAGGCACATCCGATTTTTAATTGCTGCTCTATCACTCGCCGAACTTAGTGTAGGTCGTTTGCGGCTACTAGCACCATATCTCTCGCACACAGGCACCTGTCTACAGCGCATCCTCGGTAGTATAGTGGTTAGTATCCCCGCCTGTCACGCGGGAGACCGGGGTTCGATTCCCCGCCGGGGAGATGCGATTTTTATCTCACAACCCTGTTCGAGTGTTGCGCGTATGTGGGTCGTAAGAGCATTAACTTTGCGATCGTGGAGTGTAGTTGGCGCAAAATCTTAAAAAATGCTACAACTTAGGAAGTGGTTCTCGCATTCTTCACATTTCAGAACTGCGGGGTATGCTGTTAACGCTGTATCAAAGCACCCCAGCCGACGCTGTGGGCGTAATAATCGAGCTCGGCACAGTCCGCAAAAGAAATAATTTTAGCAGAGCGTGGTTTCGATCCACGGACCTCTGGGTTATGGGCCCAGCACGCTTCCACTGCGCCACTCTGCTGCCTGGAGTTGCGCCGGCTCTTCGCCACGTGACGTGGGACACTTGGAAAGTGTTGTCTGCGTCGCTTTCACACGCCTGTATTTAATTGCGTATCATCTCCTACAGCTCTCAGCTTGACTTGTCTCGACTTTGCTCGACTGACGCTACGCTGACGCTTGCAGGCAGCGATATTTACCACGATCGACTCGACATGCAGCTGCGAGATGCACAGGAGCAACAAAGCACTCCACGGTGCGGCGACATACGAAATCCACTGCCCAGCTACGCGTCGGCAACTAACAAAACGCCGACCCTGCCAGGATTCGAACCTGGAATCTTCTGATCCGTAGTCAGACGCGTTATCCGTTGCGCCACAGGGCCAGTGGCAGCATTTCTTTCTACGAGACAAGTGCAATTCGCTAAGAAACGTGTTCTCCATGGCTGAGCAAGCTCCCAAGGAAGGTACCTTTCGTGCAGCTGCGTGGCCGCAGTGCGCCTGCAGAGCTTAGAGCTTGCCACGCATCTGCTCTCGCTGTTCGACAGGTAGCAGAAGGCAAGGCGCGCGTTTTCCCACGTTTTCTCGACGACGAGAGCCGGTTGATGTGCATGTAAGCGTAGCATATGAAACAAGAATAGCACGAAGCATTGGTAGTCAGGTGCCAAAGTCGCAGTATGGCATCAGGTGGCGATCGTATGTTTCTGTGGCCACCACTGGATTGCAGCAAAGTGAATACCGCTAACTGAGAGCACTCTGTTGTAGCCCCAGTGGCGCAATTGGTTAGCGCACGGTACTTATAAGGCAGTAGCCGTGAGCAATGCCGGGGTTGTGAGTTCGAGCCTCACCTGGGGCATACTTTTATTTCTTAGCAGCTGTCTCTGACAGCAACAGGAGGCTAGGTTTGAGATGTATCAGCTATTTGAGTAACATAATTGTGCATTCGAGACGCTAGCTGCGTCTTCCTCGGTAGTATAGTGGTTAGTATCCCCGCCTGTCACGCGGGAGACCGGGGTTCGATTCCCCGCCGGGGAGGCACATCCGATTTTTAATTGCTGCTCTATCACTCGCCGAACTTAGTGTAGGTCGTTTGCGGCTACTAGCACCATATCTCTCGCACACAGGCACCTGTCTACAGCGCATCCTCGGTAGTATAGTGGTTAGTATCCCCGCCTGTCACGCGGGAGACCGGGGTTCGATTCCCCGCCGGGGAGATGCGATTTTTATCTCACAACCCTGTTCGAGTGTTGCGCGTATGTGGGTCGTAAGAGCATTAACTTTGCGATCGTGGAGTGTAGTTGGCGCAAAATCTTAAAAAATGCTACAACTTAGGAAGTGGTTCTCGCATTCTTCACATTTCAGAACTGCGGGGTATGCTGTTAACGCTGTATCAAAGCACCCCAGCCGACGCTGTGGGCGTAATAATCGAGCTCGGCACAGTCCGCAAAAGAAATAATTTTAGCAGAGCGTGGTTTCGATCCACGGACCTCTGGGTTATGGGCCCAGCACGCTTCCACTGCGCCACTCTGCTGCCTGGGGTTGCGCCGGCTCTTCGCCACGTGACGTGGGACACTTGGAAAGTGTTGTCTGCGTCGCTTTCACACGCCTGTATTTAATTGCGTATCATCTCCTACAGCTCTCAGCTTGACTTGTCTCGACTTTGCTCGACTGACGCTACGCTGACGCTTGCAGGCAGCGATATTTACCACGATCGACTCGACATGCAGCTGCGAGATGCACAGGAGCAACAAAGCACTCCACGGTGCGGCGACATACGAAATCCACTGCCCAGCTACGCGTCGGCAACTAACAAAACGCCGACCCTGCCAGGATTCGAACCTGGAATCTTCTGATCCGTAGTCAGACGCGTTATCCGTTGCGCCACAGGGCCAGTGGCAGCATTTCTTTCTACGAGACAAGTGCAATTCGCTAAGAAACGTGTTCTCCATGGCTGAGCAAGCTCCCAAGGAAGGTACCTTTCGTGCAGCTGCGTGGCCGCAGTGCGCCTGCAGAGCTTAGAGCTTGCCACGCATCTGCTCTCGCTGTTCGACAGGTAGCAGAAGGCAAGGCGCGCGTTTTCCCACGTTTTCTCGACGACGAGAGCCGGTTGATGTGCATGTAAGCGTAGCATATGAAACAAGAATAGCACGAAGCATTGGTAGTCAGGTGCCAAAGTCGCAGTATGGCATCAGGTGGCGATCGTATGTTTCTGTGGCCACCACTGGATTGCAGCAAAGTGAATACCGCTAACTGAAAGCACTCTGTTGTAGCCCCAGTGGCGCAATTGGTTAGCGCACGGTACTTATAAGGCAGTAGCCGTGAGCAATGCCGGGGTTGTGAGTTCGAGCCTCACCTGGGGCATACTTTTATTTCTTAGCAGCTGTCTCTGACAGCAACAGGAGGCTAGGTTTGAGATGTATCAGCTATTTGAGTAACATAATTGTGCATTCGAGACGCTAGCTGCGTCTTCCTCGGTAGTATAGTGGTCAGTATCCCCGCCTGTCACGCGGGAGACCGGGGTTCGATTCCCCGCCGGGGAGGCACATCCGATTTTTAATTGCTGCTCTATCACTCGCCGAACTTAGTGTAGGTCGTTTGCGGCTACTAGCACCATATCTCTCGCACACAGGCACCTGTCTACAGCGCATCCTCGGTAGTATAGTGGTTAGTATCCCCGCCTGTCACGCGGGAGACCGGGGTTCGATTCCCCGCCGGGGAGATGCGATTTTTATCTCACAACCCTGTTCGAGTGTTGCGCGTATGTGGGTCGTAAGAGCATTAACTTTGCGATCGTGGAGTGTAGTTGGCGCAAAATCTTAAAAAATGCTACAACTTAGGAAGTGGTTCTCGCATTCTTCACATTTCAGAACTGCGGGGTATGCTGTTAACGCTGTATCAAAGCACCCCAGCCGACGCTGTGGGCGTAATAATCGAGCTCGGCACAGTCCGCAAAAGAAATAATTTTAGCAGAGCGTGGTTTCGATCCACGGACCTCTGGGTTATGGGCCCAGCACGCTTCCACTGCGCCACTCTGCTGCCTGGGGTTGCGCCGGCTCTTCGCCACGTGACGTGGGACACTTGGAAAGTGTTGTCTGCGTCGCTTTCACACGCCTGTATTTAATTGCGTATCATCTCCTACAGCTCTCAGCTTGACTTGTCTCGACTTTGCTCGACTGACGCTACGCTGACGCTTGCAGGCAGCGATATTTACCACGATCGACTCGACATGCAGCTGCGAGATGCACAGGAGCAACAAAGCACTCCACGGTGCGGCGACATACGAAATCCACTGCCCAGCTACGCGTCGGCAACTAACAAAACGCCGACCCTGCCAGGATTCGAACCTGGAATCTTCTGATCCGTAGTCAGACGCGTTATCCGTTGCGCCACAGGGCCAGTGGCAGCATTTCTTTCTACGAGACAAGTGCAATTCGCTAAGAAACGTGTTCTCCATGGCTGAGCAAGCTCCCAAGGAAGGTACCTTTCGTGCAGCTGCGTGGCCGCAGTGCGCCTGCAGAGCTTAGAGCTTGCCACGCATCTGCTCTCGCTGTTCGACAGGTAGCAGAAGGCAAGGCGCGCGTTTTCCCACGTTTTCTCGACGACGAGAGCCGGTTGATGTGCATGTAAGCGTAGCATATGAAACAAGAATAGCACGAAGCATTGGTAGTCAGGTGCCAAAGTCGCAGTATGGCATCAGGTGGCGATCGTATGTTTCTGTGGCCACCACTGGATTGCAGCAAAGTGAATACCGCTAACTGAAAGCACTCTGTTGTAGCCCCAGTGGCGCAATTGGTTAGCGCACGGTACTTATAAGGCAGTAGCCGTGAGCAATGCCGGGGTTGTGAGTTCGAGCCTCACCTGGGGCATACTTTTATTTCTTAGCAGCTGTCTCTGACAGCAACAGGAGGCTAGGTTTGAGATGTATCAGCTATTTGAGTAACATAATTGTGCATTCGAGACGCTAGCTGCGTCTTCCTCGGTAGTATAGTGGTCAGTATCCCCGCCTGTCACGCGGGAGACCGGGGTTCGATTCCCCGCCGGGGAGGCACATCCGATTTTTAATTGCTGCTCTATCACTCGCCGAACTTAGTGTAGGTCGTTTGCGGCTACTAGCACCATATCTCTCGCACACAGGCACCTGTCTACAGCGCATCCTCGGTAGTATAGTGGTTAGTATCCCCGCCTGTCACGCGGGAGACCGGGGTTCGATTCCCCGCCGGGGAGATGCGATTTTTATCTCACAACCCTGTTCGAGTGTTGCGCGTATGTGGGTCGTAAGAGCATTAACTTTGCGATCGTGGAGTGTAGTTGGCGCAAAATCTTAAAAAATGCTACAACTTAGGAAGTGGTTCTCGCATTCTTCACATTTCAGAACTGCGGGGTATGCTGTTAACGCTGTATCAAAGCACCCCAGCCGACGCTGTGGGCGTAATAATCGAGCTCGGCACAGTCCGCAAAAGAAATAATTTTAGCAGAGCGTGGTTTCGATCCACGGACCTCTGGGTTATGGGCCCAGCACGCTTCCACTGCGCCACTCTGCTGCCTGGGGTTGCGCCGGCTCTTCGCCACGTGACGTGGGACACTTGGAAAGTGTTGTCTGCGTCGCTTTCACACGCCTGTATTTAATTGCGTATCATCTCCTACAGCTCTCAGCTTGACTTGTCTCGACTTTGCTCGACTGACGCTACGCTGACGCTTGCAGGCAGCGATATTTACCACGATCGACTCGACATGCAGCTGCGAGATGCACAGGAGCAACAAAGCACTCCACGGTGCGGCGACATACGAAATCCACTGCCCAGCTACGCGTCGGCAACTAACAAAACGCCGACCCTGCCAGGATTCGAACCTGGAATCTTCTGATCCGTAGTCAGACGCGTTATCCGTTGCGCCACAGGGCCAGTGGCAGCATTTCTTTCTACGAGACAAGTGCAATTCGCTAAGAAACGTGTTCTCCATGGCTGAGCAAGCTCCCAAGGAAGGTACCTTTCGTGCAGCTGCGTGGCCGCAGTGCGCCTGCAGAGCTTAGAGCTTGCCACGCATCTGCTCTCGCTGTTCGACAGGTAGCAGAAGGCAAGGCGCGCGTTTTCCCACGTTTTCTCGACGACGAGAGCCGGTTGATGTGCATGTAAGCGTAGCATATGAAACAAGAATAGCACGAAGCATTGGTAGTCAGGTGCCAAAGTCGCAGTATGGCATCAGGTGGCGATCGTATGTTTCTGTGGCCACCACTGGATTGCAGCAAAGTGAATACCGCTAACTGAGAGCACTCTGTTGTAGCCCCAGTGGCGCAATTGGTTAGCGCACGGTACTTATAAGGCAGTAGCCGTGAGCAATGCCGGGGTTGTGAGTTCGAGCCTCACCTGGGGCATACTTTTATTTCTTAGCAGCTGTCTCTGACAGCAACAGGAGGCTAGGTTTGAGATGTATCAGCTATTTGAGTAACATAATTGTGCATTCGAGACGCTAGCTGCGTCTTCCTCGGTAGTATAGTGGTTAGTATCCCCGCCTGTCACGCGGGAGACCGGGGTTCGATTCCCCGCCGGGGAGGCACATCCGATTTTTAATTGCTGCTCTATCACTCGCCGAACTTAGTGTAGGTCGTTTGCGGCTACTAGCACCATATCTCTCGCACACAGGCACCTGTCTACAGCGCATCCTCGGTAGTATAGTGGTTAGTATCCCCGCCTGTCACGCGGGAGACCGGGGTTCGATTCCCCGCCGGGGAGATGCGATTTTTATCTCACAACCCTGTTCGAGTGTTGCGCGTATGTGGGTCGTAAGAGCATTAACTTTGCGATCGTGGAGTGTAGTTGGCGCAAAATCTTAAAAAATGCTACAACTTAGGAAGTGGTTCTCGCATTCTTCACATTTCAGAACTGCGGGGTATGCTGTTAACGCTGTATCAAAGCACCCCAGCCGACGCTGTGGGCGTAATAATCGAGCTCGGCACAGTCCGCAAAAGAAATAATTTTAGCAGAGCGTGGTTTCGATCCACGGACCTCTGGGTTATGGGCCCAGCACGCTTCCACTGCGCCACTCTGCTGCCTGGGGTTGCGCCGGCTCTTCGCCACGTGACGTGGGACACTTGGAAAGTGTTGTCTGCGTCGCTTTCACACGCCTGTATTTAATTGCGTATCATCTCCTACAGCTCTCAGCTTGACTTGTCTCGACTTTGCTCGACTGACGCTACGCTGACGCTTGCAGGCAGCGATATTTACCACGATCGACTCGACATGCAGCTGCGAGATGCACAGGAGCAACAAAGCACTCCACGGTGCGGCGACATACGAAATCCACTGCCCAGCTACGCGTCGGCAACTAACAAAACGCCGACCCTGCCAGGATTCGAACCTGGAATCTTCTGATCCGTAGTCAGACGCGTTATCCGTTGCGCCACAGGGCCAGTGGCAGCATTTCTTTCTACGAGACAAGTGCAATTCGCTAAGAAACGTGTTCTCCATGGCTGAGCAAGCTCCCAAGGAAGGTACCTTTCGTGCAGCTGCGTGGCCGCAGTGCGCCTGCAGAGCTTAGAGCTTGCCACGCATCTGCTCTCGCTGTTCGACAGGTAGCAGAAGGCAAGGCGCGCGTTTTCCCACGTTTTCTCGACGACGAGAGCCGGTTGATGTGCATGTAAGCGTAGCATATGAAACAAGAATAGCACGAAGCATTGGTAGTCAGGTGCCAAAGTCGCAGTATGGCATCAGGTGGCGATCGTATGTTTCTGTGGCCACCACTGGATTGCAGCAAAGTGAATACCGCTAACTGAGAGCACTCTGTTGTAGCCCCAGTGGCGCAATTGGTTAGCGCACGGTACTTATAAGGCAGTAGCCGTGAGCAATGCCGGGGTTGTGAGTTCGAGCCTCACCTGGGGCATACTTTTATTTCTTAGCAGCTGTCTCTGACAGCAACAGGAGGCTAGGTTTGAGATGTATCAGCTATTTGAGTAACATAATTGTGCATTCGAGACGCTAGCTGCGTCTTCCTCGGTAGTATAGTGGTTAGTATCCCCGCCTGTCACGCGGGAGACCGGGGTTCGATTCCCCGCCGGGGAGGCACATCCGATTTTTAATTGCTGCTCTATCACTCGCCGAACTTAGTGTAGGTCGTTTGCGGCTACTAGCACCATATCTCTCGCACACAGGCACCTGTCTACAGCGCATCCTCGGTAGTATAGTGGTTAGTATCCCCGCCTGTCACGCGGGAGACCGGGGTTCGATTCCCCGCCGGGGAGATGCGATTTTTATCTCACAACCCTGTTCGAGTGTTGCGCGTATGTGGGTCGTAAGAGCATTAACTTTGCGATCGTGGAGTGTAGTTGGCGCAAAATCTTAAAAAATGCTACAACTTAGGAAGTGGTTCTCGCATTCTTCACATTTCAGAACTGCGGGGTATGCTGTTAACGCTGTATCAAAGCACCCCAGCCGACGCTGTGGGCGTAATAATCGAGCTCGGCACAGTCCGCAAAAGAAATAATTTTAGCAGAGCGTGGTTTCGATCCACGGACCTCTGGGTTATGGGCCCAGCACGCTTCCACTGCGCCACTCTGCTGCCTGGGGTTGCGCCGGCTCTTCGCCACGTGACGTGGGACACTTGGAAAGTGTTGTCTGCGTCGCTTTCACACGCCTGTATTTAATTGCGTATCATCTCCTACAGCTCTCAGCTTGACTTGTCTCGACTTTGCTCGACTGACGCTACGCTGACGCTTGCAGGCAGCGATATTTACCACGATCGACTCGACATGCAGCTGCGAGATGCACAGGAGCAACAAAGCACTCCACGGTGCGGCGACATACGAAATCCACTGCCCAGCTACGCGTCGGCAACTAACAAAACGCCGACCCTGCCAGGATTCGAACCTGGAATCTTCTGATCCGTAGTCAGACGCGTTATCCGTTGCGCCACAGGGCCAGTGGCAGCATTTCTTTCTACGAGACAAGTGCAATTCGCTAAGAAACGTGTTCTCCATGGCTGAGCAAGCTCCCAAGGAAGGTACCTTTCGTGCAGCTGCGTGGCCGCAGTGCGCCTGCAGAGCTTAGAGCTTGCCACGCATCTGCTCTCGCTGTTCGACAGGTAGCAGAAGGCAAGGCGCGCGTTTTCCCACGTTTTCTCGACGACGAGAGCCGGTTGATGTGCATGTAAGCGTAGCATATGAAACAAGAATAGCACGAAGCATTGGTAGTCAGGTGCCAAAGTCGCAGTATGGCATCAGGTGGCGATCGTATGTTTCTGTGGCCACCACTGGATTGCAGCAAAGTGAATACCGCTAACTGAGAGCACTCTGTTGTAGCCCCAGTGGCGCAATTGGTTAGCGCACGGTACTTATAAGGCAGTAGCCGTGAGCAATGCCGGGGTTGTGAGTTCGAGCCTCACCTGGGGCATACTTTTATTTCTTAGCAGCTGTCTCTGACAGCAACAGGAGGCTAGGTTTGAGATGTATCAGCTATTTGAGTAACATAATTGTGCATTCGAGACGCTAGCTGCGTCTTCCTCGGTAGTATAGTGGTTAGTATCCCCGCCTGTCACGCGGGAGACCGGGGTTCGATTCCCCGCCGGGGAGGCACATCCGATTTTTAATTGCTGCTCTATCACTCGCCGAACTTAGTGTAGGTCGTTTGCGGCTACTAGCACCATATCTCTCGCACACAGGCACCTGTCTACAGCGCATCCTCGGTAGTATAGTGGTTAGTATCCCCGCCTGTCACGCGGGAGACCGGGGTTCGATTCCCCGCCGGGGAGATGCGATTTTTATCTCACAACCCTGTTCGAGTGTTGCGCGTATGTGGGTCGTAAGAGCATTAACTTTGCGATCGTGGAGTGTAGTTGGCGCAAAATCTTAAAAAATGCTACAACTTAGGAAGTGGTTCTCGCATTCTTCACATTTCAGAACTGCGGGGTATGCTGTTAACGCTGTATCAAAGCACCCCAGCCGACGCTGTGGGCGTAATAATCGAGCTCGGCACAGTCCGCAAAAGAAATAATTTTAGCAGAGCGTGGTTTCGATCCACGGACCTCTGGGTTATGGGCCCAGCACGCTTCCACTGCGCCACTCTGCTGCCTGGGGTTGCGCCGGCTCTTCGCCACGTGACGTGGGACACTTGGAAAGTGTTGTCTGCGTCGCTTTCACACGCCTGTATTTAATTGCGTATCATCTCCTACAGCTCTCAGCTTGACTTGTCTCGACTTTGCTCGACTGACGCTACGCTGACGCTTGCAGGCAGCGATATTTACCACGATCGACTCGACATGCAGCTGCGAGATGCACAGGAGCAACAAAGCACTCCACGGTGCGGCGACATACGAAATCCACTGCCCAGCTACGCGTCGGCAACTAACAAAACGCCGACCCTGCCAGGATTCGAACCTGGAATCTTCTGATCCGTAGTCAGACGCGTTATCCGTTGCGCCACAGGGCCAGTGGCAGCATTTCTTTCTACGAGACAAGTGCAATTCGCTAAGAAACGTGTTCTCCATGGCTGAGCAAGCTCCCAAGGAAGGTACCTTTCGTGCAGCTGCGTGGCCGCAGTGCGCCTGCAGAGCTTAGAGCTTGCCACGCATCTGCTCTCGCTGTTCGACAGGTAGCAGAAGGCAAGGCGCGCGTTTTCCCACGTTTTCTCGACGACGAGAGCCGGTTGATGTGCATGTAAGCGTAGCATATGAAACAAGAATAGCACGAAGCATTGGTAGTCAGGTGCCAAAGTCGCAGTATGGCATCAGGTGGCGATCGTATGTTTCTGTGGCCACCACTGGATTGCAGCAAAGTGAATACCGCTAACTGAAAGCACTCTGTTGTAGCCCCAGTGGCGCAATTGGTTAGCGCACGGTACTTATAAGGCAGTAGCCGTGAGCAATGCCGGGGTTGTGAGTTCGAGCCTCACCTGGGGCATACTTTTATTTCTTAGCAGCTGTCTCTGACAGCAACAGGAGGCTAGGTTTGAGATGTATCAGCTATTTGAGTAACATAATTGTGCATTCGAGACGCTAGCTGCGTCTTCCTCGGTAGTATAGTGGTCAGTATCCCCGCCTGTCACGCGGGAGACCGGGGTTCGATTCCCCGCCGGGGAGGCACATCCGATTTTTAATTGCTGCTCTATCACTCGCCGAACTTAGTGTAGGTCGTTTGCGGCTACTAGCACCATATCTCTCGCACACAGGCACCTATCTACAGCGCATCCTCGGTAGTATAGTGGTTAGTATCCCCGCCTGTCACGCGGGAGACCGGGGTTCGATTCCCCGCCGGGGAGATGCGATTTTTATCTCACAACCCTGTTCGAGTGTTGCGCGTATGTGGGTCGTAAGAGCATTAACTTTGCGATCGTGGAGTGTAGTTGGCGCAAAATCTTAAAAAATGCTACAACTTAGGAAGTGGTTCTCGCATTCTTCACATTTCAGAACTGCGGGGTATGCTGTTAACGCTGTATCAAAGCACCCCAGCCGACGCTGTGGGCGTAATAATCGAGCTCGGCACAGTCCGCAAAAGAAATAATTTTAGCAGAGCGTGGTTTCGATCCACGGACCTCTGGGTTATGGGCCCAGCACGCTTCCACTGCGCCACTCTGCTGCCTGGGGTTGCGCCGGCTCTTCGCCACGTGACGTGGGACACTTGGAAAGTGTTGTCTGCGTCGCTTTCACACGCCTGTATTTAATTGCGTATCATCTCCTACAGCTCTCAGCTTGACTTGTCTCGACTTTGCTCGACTGACGCTACGCTGACGCTTGCAGGCAGCGATATTTACCACGATCGACTCGACATGCAGCTGCGAGATGCACAGGAGCAACAAAGCACTCCACGGTGCGGCGACATACGAAATCCACTGCCCAGCTACGCGTCGGCAACTAACAAAACGCCGACCCTGCCAGGATTCGAACCTGGAATCTTCTGATCCGTAGTCAGACGCGTTATCCGTTGCGCCACAGGGCCAGTGGCAGCATTTCTTTCTACGAGACAAGTGCAATTCGCTAAGAAACGTGTTCTCCATGGCTGAGCAAGCTCCCAAGGAAGGTACCTTTCGTGCAGCTGCGTGGCCGCAGTGCGCCTGCAGAGCTTAGAGCTTGCCACGCATCTGCTCTCGCTGTTCGACAGGTAGCAGAAGGCAAGGCGCGCGTTTTCCCACGTTTTCTCGACGACGAGAGCCGGTTGATGTGCATGTAAGCGTAGCATATGAAACAAGAATAGCACGAAGCATTGGTAGTCAGGTGCCAAAGTCGCAGTATGGCATCAGGTGGCGATCGTATGTTTCTGTGGCCACCACTGGATTGCAGCAAAGTGAATACCGCTAACTGAGAGCACTCTGTTGTAGCCCCAGTGGCGCAATTGGTTAGCGCACGGTACTTATAAGGCAGTAGCCGTGAGCAATGCCGGGGTTGTGAGTTCGAGCCTCACCTGGGGCATACTTTTATTTCTTAGCAGCTGTCTCTGACAGCAACAGGAGGCTAGGTTTGAGATGTATCAGCTATTTGAGTAACATAATTGTGCATTCGAGACGCTAGCTGCGTCTTCCTCGGTAGTATAGTGGTTAGTATCCCCGCCTGTCACGCGGGACACCGGGGTTCGATTCCCCGCCGGGGAGGCACATCCGATTTTTAATTGCTGCTCTATCACTCGCCGAACTTAGTGTAGGTCGTTTGCGGCTACTAGCACCATATCTCTCGCACACAGGCACCTGTCTACAGCGCATCCTCGGTAGTATAGTGGTTAGTATCCCCGCCTGTCACGCGGGAGACCGGGGTTCGATTCCCCGCCGGGGAGATGCGATTTTTATCTCACAACCCTGTTCGAGTGTTGCGCGTATGTGGGTCGTAAGAGCATTAACTTTGCGATCGTGGAGTGTAGTTGGCGCAAAATCTTAAAAAATGCTACAACTTAGGAAGTGGTTCTCGCATTCTTCACATTTCAGAACTGCGGGGTATGCTGTTAACGCTGTATCAAAGCACCCCAGCCGACGCTGTGGGCGTAATAATCGAGCTCGGCACAGTCCGCAAAAGAAATAATTTTAGCAGAGCGTGGTTTCGATCCACGGACCTCTGGGTTATGGGCCCAGCACGCTTCCACTGCGCCACTCTGCTGCCTGGGGTTGCGCCGGCTCTTCGCCACGTGACGTGGGACACTTGGAAAGTGTTGTCTGCGTCGCTTTCACACGCCTGTATTTAATTGCGTATCATCTCCTACAGCTCTCAGCTTGACTTGTCTCGACTTTGCTCGACTGACGCTACGCTGACGCTTGCAGGCAGCGATATTTACCACGATCGACTCGACATCAGCTGCGAGATGCACAGGAGCAACAAAGCACTCCACGGTGCGGCGACATACGAAATCCACTGCCCAGCTACGCGTCGGCAACTAACAAAACGCCGACCCTGCCAGGATTCGAACCTGGAATCTTCTGATCCGTAGTCAGACGCGTTATCCGTTGCGCCACAGGGCCAGTGGCAGCATTTCTTTCTACGAGACAAGTGCAATTCGCTAAGAAACGTGTTCTCCATGGCTGAGCAAGCTCCCAAGGAAGGTACCTTTCGTGCAGCTGCGTGGCCGCAGTGCGCCTGCAGAGCTTAGAGCTTGCCACGCATCTGCTCTCGCTGTTCGACAGGTAGCAGAAGGCAAGGCGCGCGTTTTCCCACGTTTTCTCGACGACGAGAGCCGGTTGATGTGCATGTAAGCGTAGCATATGAAACAAGAATAGCACGAAGCATTGGTAGTCAGGTGCCAAAGTCGCAGTATGGCATCAGGTGGCGATCGTATGTTTCTGTGGCCACCACTGGATTGCAGCAAAGTGAATACCGCTAACTGAAAGCACTCTGTTGTAGCCCCAGTGGCGCAATTGGTTAGCGCACGGTACTTATAAGGCAGTAGCCGTGAGCAATGCCGGGGTTGTGAGTTCGAGCCTCACCTGGGGCATACTTTTATTTCTTAGCAGCTGTCTCTGACAGCAACAGGAGGCTAGGTTTGAGATGTATCAGCTATTTGAGTAACATAATTGTGCATTCGAGACGCTAGCTGCGTCTTCCTCGGTAGTATAGTGGTCAGTATCCCCGCCTGTCACGCGGGAGACCGGGGTTCGATTCCCCGCCGGGGAGGCACATCCGATTTTTAATTGCTGCTCTATCACTCGCCGAACTTAGTGTAGGTCGTTTGCGGCTACTAGCACCATATCTCTCGCACACAGGCACCTGTCTACAGCGCATCCTCGGTAGTATAGTGGTTAGTATCCCCGCCTGTCACGCGGGAGACCGGGGTTCGATTCCCCGCCGGGGAGATGCGATTTTTATCTCACAACCCTGTTCGAGTGTTGCGCGTATGTGGGTCGTAAGAGCATTAACTTTGCGATCGTGGAGTGTAGTTGGCGCAAAATCTTAAAAAATGCTACAACTTAGGAAGTGGTTCTCGCATTCTTCACATTTCAGAACTGCGGGGTATGCTGTTAACGCTGTATCAAAGCACCCCAGCCGACGCTGTGGGCGTAATAATCGAGCTCGGCACAGTCCGCAAAAGAAATAATTTTAGCAGAGCGTGGTTTCGATCCACGGACCTCTGGGTTATGGGCCCAGCACGCTTCCACTGCGCCACTCTGCTGCCTGGGGTTGCGCCGGCTCTTCGCCACGTGACGTGGGACACTTGGAAAGTGTTGTCTGCGTCGCTTTCACACGCCTGTATTTAATTGCGTATCATCTCCTACAGCTCTCAGCTTGACTTGTCTCGACTTTGCTCGACTGACGCTACGCTGACGCTTGCAGGCAGCGATATTTACCACGATCGACTCGACATGCAGCTGCGAGATGCACAGGAGCAACAAAGCACTCCACGGTGCGGCGACATACGAAATCCACTGCCCAGCTACGCGTCGGCAACTAACAAAACGCCGACCCTGCCAGGATTCGAACCTGGAATCTTCTGATCCGTAGTCAGACGCGTTATCCGTTGCGCCACAGGGCCAGTGGCAGCATTTCTTTCTACGAGACAAGTGCAATTCGCTAAGAAACGTGTTCTCCATGGCTGAGCAAGCTCCCAAGGAAGGTACCTTTCGTGCAGCTGCGTGGCCGCAGTGCGCCTGCAGAGCTTAGAGCTTGCCACGCATCTGCTCTCGCTGTTCGACAGGTAGCAGAAGGCAAGGCGCGCGTTTTCCCACGTTTTCTCGACGACGAGAGCCGGT
This sequence comes from Schistocerca piceifrons, assembly GCF_021461385.2. Taxonomy (NCBI): domain Eukaryota; kingdom Metazoa; phylum Arthropoda; class Insecta; order Orthoptera; family Acrididae; genus Schistocerca; species Schistocerca piceifrons. Next base: position 59,793 of record NW_025726873.1, on the reverse strand, counting down.
TGATGTGCATGTAAGCGTAGCATATGAAACAAGAATAGCACGAAGCATTGGTAGTCAGGTGCCAAAGTCGCAGTATGGCATCAGGTGGCGATCGTATGTTTCTGTGGCCACCACTGGATTGCAGCAAAGTGAATACCGCTAACTGAAAGCACTCTGTTGTAGCCCCAGTGGCGCAATTGGTTAGCGCACGGTACTTATAAGGCAGTAGCCGTGAGCAATGCCGGGGTTGTGAGTTCGAGCCTCACCTGGGGCATACTTTTATTTCTTAGCAGCTGTCTCTGACAGCAACAGGAGGCTAGGTTTGAGATGTATCAGCTATTTGAGTAACATAATTGTGCATTCGAGACGCTAGCTGCGTCTTCCTCGGTAGTATAGTGGTCAGTATCCCCGCCTGTCACGCGGGAGACCGGGGTTCGATTCCCCGCCGGGGAGGCACATCCGATTTTTAATTGCTGCTCTATCACTCGCCGAACTTAGTGTAGGTCGTTTGCGGCTACTAGCACCATATCTCTCGCACACAGGCACCTGTCTACAGCGCATCCTCGGTAGTATAGTGGTTAGTATCCCCGCCTGTCACGCGGGAGACCGGGGTTCGATTCCCCGCCGGGGAGATGCGATTTTTATCTCACAACCCTGTTCGAGTGTTGCGCGTATGTGGGTCGTAAGAGCATTAACTTTGCGATCGTGGAGTGTAGTTGGCGCAAAATCTTAAAAAATGCTACAACTTAGGAAGTGGTTCTCGCATTCTTCACATTTCAGAACTGCGGGGTATGCTGTTAACGCTGTATCAAAGCACCCCAGCCGACGCTGTGGGCGTAATAATCGAGCTCGGCACAGTCCGCAAAAGAAATAATTTTAGCAGAGCGTGGTTTCGATCCACGGACCTCTGGGTTATGGGCCCAGCACGCTTCCACTGCGCCACTCTGCTGCCTGGGGTTGCGCCGGCTCTTCGCCACGTGACGTGGGACACTTGGAAAGTGTTGTCTGCGTCGCTTTCACACGCCTGTATTTAATTGCGTATCATCTCCTACAGCTCTCAGCTTGACTTGTCTCGACTTTGCTCGACTGACGCTACGCTGACGCTTGCAGGCAGCGATATTTACCACGATCGACTCGACATGCAGCTGCGAGATGCACAGGAGCAACAAAGCACTCCACGGTGCGGCGACATACGAAATCCACTGCCCAGCTACGCGTCGGCAACTAACAAAACGCCGACCCTGCCAGGATTCGAACCTGGAATCTTCTGATCCGTAGTCAGACGCGTTATCCGTTGCGCCACAGGGCCAGTGGCAGCATTTCTTTCTACGAGACAAGTGCAATTCGCTAAGAAACGTGTTCTCCATGGCTGAGCAAGCTCCCAAGGAAGGTACCTTTCGTGCAGCTGCGTGGCCGCAGTGCGCCTGCAGAGCTTAGAGCTTGCCACGCATCTGCTCTCGCTGTTCGACAGGTAGCAGAAGGCAAGGCGCGCGTTTTCCCACGTTTTCTCGACGACGAGAGCCGGTTGATGTGCATGTAAGCGTAGCATATGAAACAAGAATAGCACGAAGCATTGGTAGTCAGGTGCCAAAGTCGCAGTATGGCATCAGGTGGCGATCGTATGTTTCTGTGGCCACCACTGGATTGCAGCAAAGTGAATACCGCTAACTGAAAGCACTCTGTTGTAGCCCCAGTGGCGCAATTGGTTAGCGCACGGTACTTATAAGGCAGTAGCCGTGAGCAATGCCGGGGTTGTGAGTTCGAGCCTCACCTGGGGCATACTTTTATTTCTTAGCAGCTGTCTCTGACAGCAACAGGAGGCTAGGTTTGAGATGTATCAGCTATTTGAGTAACATAATTGTGCATTCGAGACGCTAGCTGCGTCTTCCTCGGTAGTATAGTGGTCAGTATCCCCGCCTGTCACGCGGGAGACCGGGGTTCGATTCCCCGCCGGGGAGGCACATCCGATTTTTAATTGCTGCTCTATCACTCGCCGAACTTAGTGTAGGTCGTTTGCGGCTACTAGCACCATATCTCTCGCACACAGGCACCTGTCTACAGCGCATCCTCGGTAGTATAGTGGTTAGTATCCCCGCCTGTCACGCGGGAGACCGGGGTTCGATTCCCCGCCGGGGAGATGCGATTTTTATCTCACAACCCTGTTCGAGTGTTGCGCGTATGTGGGTCGTAAGAGCATTAACTTTGCGATCGTGGAGTGTAGTTGGCGCAAAATCTTAAAAAATGCTACAACTTAGGAAGTGGTTCTCGCATTCTTCACATTTCAGAACTGCGGGGTATGCTGTTAACGCTGTATCAAAGCACCCCAGCCGACGCTGTGGGCGTAATAATCGAGCTCGGCACAGTCCGCAAAAGAAATAATTTTAGCAGAGCGTGGTTTCGATCCACGGACCTCTGGGTTATGGGCCCAGCACGCTTCCACTGCGCCACTCTGCTGCCTGGGGTTGCGCCGGCTCTTCGCCACGTGACGTGGGACACTTGGAAAGTGTTGTCTGCGTCGCTTTCACACGCCTGTATTTAATTGCGTATCATCTCCTACAGCTCTCAGCTTGACTTGTCTCGACTTTGCTCGACTGACGCTACGCTGACGCTTGCAGGCAGCGATATTTACCACGATCGACTCGACATGCAGCTGCGAGATGCACAGGAGCAACAAAGCACTCCACGGTGCGGCGACATACGAAATCCACTGCCCAGCTACGCGTCGGCAACTAACAAAACGCCGACCCTGCCAGGATTCGAACCTGGAATCTTCTGATCCGTAGTCAGACGCGTTATCCGTTGCGCCACAGGGCCAGTGGCAGCATTTCTTTCTACGAGACAAGTGCAATTCGCTAAGAAACGTGTTCTCCATGGCTGAGCAAGCTCCCAAGGAAGGTACCTTTCGTGCAGCTGCGTGGCCGCAGTGCGCCTGCAGAGCTTAGAGCTTGCCACGCATCTGCTCTCGCTGTTCGACAGGTAGCAGAAGGCAAGGCGCGCGTTTTCCCACGTTTTCTCGACGACGAGAGCCGGTTGATGTGCATGTAAGCGTAGCATATGAAACAAGAATAGCACGAAGCATTGGTAGTCAGGTGCCAAAGTCGCAGTATGGCATCAGGTGGCGATCGTATGTTTCTGTGGCCACCACTGGATTGCAGCAAAGTGAATACCGCTAACTGAAAGCACTCTGTTGTAGCCCCAGTGGCGCAATTGGTTAGCGCACGGTACTTATAAGGCAGTAGCCGTGAGCAATGCCGGGGTTGTGAGTTCGAGCCTCACCTGGGGCATACTTTTATTTCTTAGCAGCTGTCTCTGACAGCAACAGGAGGCTAGGTTTGAGATGTATCAGCTATTTGAGTAACATAATTGTGCATTCGAGACGCTAGCTGCGTCTTCCTCGGTAGTATAGTGGTCAGTATCCCCGCCTGTCACGCGGGAGACCGGGGTTCGATTCCCCGCCGGGGAGGCACATCCGATTTTTAATTGCTGCTCTATCACTCGCCGAACTTAGTGTAGGTCGTTTGCGGCTACTAGCACCATATCTCTCGCACACAGGCACCTGTCTACAGCGCATCCTCGGTAGTATAGTGGTTAGTATCCCCGCCTGTCACGCGGGAGACCGGGGTTCGATTCCCCGCCGGGGAGATGCGATTTTTATCTCACAACCCTGTTCGAGTGTTGCGCGTATGTGGGTCGTAAGAGCATTAACTTTGCGATCGTGGAGTGTAGTTGGCGCAAAATCTTAAAAAATGCTACAACTTAGGAAGTGGTTCTCGCATTCTTCACATTTCAGAACTGCGGGGTATGCTGTTAACGCTGTATCAAAGCACCCCAGCCGACGCTGTGGGCGTAATAATCGAGCTCGGCACAGTCCGCAAAAGAAATAATTTTAGCAGAGCGTGGTTTCGATCCACGGACCTCTGGGTTATGGGCCCAGCACGCTTCCACTGCGCCACTCTGCTGCCTGGGGTTGCGCCGGCTCTTCGCCACGTGACGTGGGACACTTGGAAAGTGTTGTCTGCGTCGCTTTCACACGCCTGTATTTAATTGCGTATCATCTCCTACAGCTCTCAGCTTGACTTGTCTCGACTTTGCTCGACTGACGCTACGCTGACGCTTGCAGGCAGCGATATTTACCACGATCGACTCGACATGCAGCTGCGAGATGCACAGGAGCAACAAAGCACTCCACGGTGCGGCGACATACGAAATCCACTGCCCAGCTACGCGTCGGCAACTAACAAAACGCCGACCCTGCCAGGATTCGAACCTGGAATCTTCTGATCCGTAGTCAGACGCGTTATCCGTTGCGCCACAGGGCCAGTGGCAGCATTTCTTTCTACGAGACAAGTGCAATTCGCTAAGAAACGTGTTCTCCATGGCTGAGCAAGCTCCCAAGGAAGGTACCTTTCGTGCAGCTGCGTGGCCGCAGTGCGCCTGCAGAGCTTAGAGCTTGCCACGCATCTGCTCTCGCTGTTCGACAGGTAGCAGAAGGCAAGGCGCGCGTTTTCCCACGTTTTCTCGACGACGAGAGCCGGTTGATGTGCATGTAAGCGTAGCATATGAAACAAGAATAGCACGAAGCATTGGTAGTCAGGTGCCAAAGTCGCAGTATGGCATCAGGTGGCGATCGTATGTTTCTGTGGCCACCACTGGATTGCAGCAAAGTGAATACCGTTAACTGAAAGCACTCTGTTGTAGCCCCAGTGGCGCAATTGGTTAGCGCACGGTACTTATAAGGCAGTAGCCGTGAGCAATGCCGGGGTTGTGAGTTCGAGCCTCACCTGGGGCATACTTTTATTTCTTAGCAGCTGTCTCTGACAGCAACAGGAGGCTAGGTTTGAGATGTATCAGCTATTTGAGTAACATAATTGTGCATTCGAGACGCTAGCTGCGTCTTCCTCGGTAGTATAGTGGTCAGTATCCCCGCCTGTCACGCGGGAGACCGGGGTTCGATTCCCCGCCGGGGAGGCACATCCGATTTTTAATTGCTGCTCTATCACTCGCCGAACTTAGTGTAGGTCGTTTGCGGCTACTAGCACCATATCTCTCGCACACAGGCACCTGTCTACAGCGCATCCTCGGTAGTATAGTGGTTAGTATCCCCGCCTGTCACGCGGGAGACCGGGGTTCGATTCCCCGCCGGGGAGATGCGATTTTTATCTCACAACCCTGTTCGAGTGTTGCGCGTATGTGGGTCGTAAGAGCATTAACTTTGCGATCGTGGAGTGTAGTTGGCGCAAAATCTTAAAAAATGCTACAACTTAGGAAGTGGTTCTCGCATTCTTCACATTTCAGAACTGCGGGGTATGCTGTTAACGCTGTATCAAAGCACCCCAGCCGACGCTGTGGGCGTAATAATCGAGCTCGGCACAGTCCGCAAAAGAAATAATTTTAGCAGAGCGTGGTTTCGATCCACGGACCTCTGGGTTATGGGCCCAGCACGCTTCCACTGCGCCACTCTGCTGCCTGGGGTTGCGCCGGCTCTTCGCCACGTGACGTGGGACACTTGGAAAGTGTTGTCTGCGTCGCTTTCACACGCCTGTATTTAATTGCGTATCATCTCCTACAGCTCTCAGCTTGACTTGTCTCGACTTTGCTCGACTGACGCTACGCTGACGCTTGCAGGCAGCGATATTTACCACGATCGACTCGACATGCAGCTGCGAGATGCACAGGAGCAACAAAGCACTCCACGGTGCGGCGACATACGAAATCCACTGCCCAGCTACGCGTCGGCAACTAACAAAACGCCGACCCTGCCAGGATTCGAACCTGGAATCTTCTGATCCGTAGTCAGACGCGTTATCCGTTGCGCCACAGGGCCAGTGGCAGCATTTCTTTCTACGAGACAAGTGCAATTCGCTAAGAAACGTGTTCTCCATGGCTGAGCAAGCTCCCAAGGAAGGTACCTTTCGTGCAGCTGCGTGGCCGCAGTGCGCCTGCAGAGCTTAGAGCTTGCCACGCATCTGCTCTCGCTGTTCGACAGGTAGCAGAAGGCAAGGCGCGCGTTTTCCCACGTTTTCTCGACGACGAGAGCCGGTTGATGTGCATGTAAGCGTAGCATATGAAACAAGAATAGCACGAAGCATTGGTAGTCAGGTGCCAAAGTCGCAGTATGGCATCAGGTGGCGATCGTATGTTTCTGTGGCCACCACTGGATTGCAGCAAAGTGAATACCGCTAACTGAAAGCACTCTGTTGTAGCCCCAGTGGCGCAATTGGTTAGCGCACGGTACTTATAAGGCAGTAGCCGTGAGCAATGCCGGGGTTGTGAGTTCGAGCCTCACCTGGGGCATACTTTTATTTCTTAGCAGCTGTCTCTGACAGCAACAGGAGGCTAGGTTTGAGATGTATCAGCTATTTGAGTAACATAATTGTGCATTCGAGACGCTAGCTGCGTCTTCCTCGGTAGTATAGTGGTCAGTATCCCCGCCTGTCACGCGGGAGACCGGGGTTCGATTCCCCGCCGGGGAGGCACATCCGATTTTTAATTGCTGCTCTATCACTCGCCGAACTTAGTGTAGGTCGTTTGCGGCTACTAGCACCATATCTCTCGCACACAGGCACCTGTCTACAGCGCATCCTCGGTAGTATAGTGGTTAGTATCCCCGCCTGTCACGCGGGAGACCGGGGTTCGATTCCCCGCCGGGGAGATGCGATTTTTATCTCACAACCCTGTTCGAGTGTTGCGCGTATGTGGGTCGTAAGAGCATTAACTTTGCGATCGTGGAGTGTAGTTGGCGCAAAATCTTAAAAAATGCTACAACTTAGGAAGTGGTTCTCGCATTCTTCACATTTCAGAACTGCGGGGTATGCTGTTAACGCTGTATCAAAGCACCCCAGCCGACGCTGTGGGCGTAATAATCGAGCTCGGCACAGTCCGCAAAAGAAATAATTTTAGCAGAGCGTGGTTTCGATCCACGGACCTCTGGGTTATGGGCCCAGCACGCTTCCACTGCGCCACTCTGCTGCCTGGGGTTGCGCCGGCTCTTCGCCACGTGACGTGGGACACTTGGAAAGTGTTGTCTGCGTCGCTTTCACACGCCTGTATTTAATTGCGTATCATCTCCTACAGCTCTCAGCTTGACTTGTCTCGACTTTGCTCGACTGACGCTACGCTGACGCTTGCAGGCAGCGATATTTACCACGATCGACTCGACATGCAGCTGCGAGATGCACAGGAGCAACAAAGCACTCCACGGTGCGGCGACATACGAAATCCACTGCCCAGCTACGCGTCGGCAACTAACAAAACGCCGACCCTGCCAGGATTCGAACCTGGAATCTTCTGATCCGTAGTCAGACGCGTTATCCGTTGCGCCACAGGGCCAGTGGCAGCATTTCTTTCTACGAGACAAGTGCAATTCGCTAAGAAACGTGTTCTCCATGGCTGAGCAAGCTCCCAAGGAAGGTACCTTTCGTGCAGCTGCGTGGCCGCAGTGCGCCTGCAGAGCTTAGAGCTTGCCACGCATCTGCTCTCGCTGTTCGACAGGTAGCAGAAGGCAAGGCGCGCGTTTTCCCACGTTTTCTCGACGACGAGAGCCGGTTGATGTGCATGTAAGCGTAGCATATGAAACAAGAATAGCACGAAGCATTGGTAGTCAGGTGCCAAAGTCGCAGTATGGCATCAGGTGGCGATCGTATGTTTCTGTGGCCACCACTGGATTGCAGCAAAGTGAATACCGCTAACTGAAAGCACTCTGTTGTAGCCCCAGTGGCGCAATTGGTTAGCGCACGGTACTTATAAGGCAGTAGCCGTGAGCAATGCCGGGGTTGTGAGTTCGAGCCTCACCTGGGGCATACTTTTATTTCTTAGCAGCTGTCTCTGACAGCAACAGGAGGCTAGGTTTGAGATGTATCAGCTATTTGAGTAACATAATTGTGCATTCGAGACGCTAGCTGCGTCTTCCTCGGTAGTATAGTGGTCAGTATCCCCGCCTGTCACGCGGGAGACCGGGGTTCGATTCCCCGCCGGGGAGGCACATCCGATTTTTAATTGCTGCTCTATCACTCGCCGAACTTAGTGTAGGTCGTTTGCGGCTACTAGCACCATATCTCTCGCACACAGGCACCTGTCTACAGCGCATCCTCGGTAGTATAGTGGTTAGTATCCCCGCCTGTCACGCGGGAGACCGGGGTTCGATTCCCCGCCGGGGAGATGCGATTTTTATCTCACAACCCTGTTCGAGTGTTGCGCGTATGTGGGTCGTAAGAGCATTAACTTTGCGATCGTGGAGTGTAGTTGGCGCAAAATCTTAAAAAATGCTACAACTTAGGAAGTGGTTCTCGCATTCTTCACATTTCAGAACTGCGGGGTATGCTGTTAACGCTGTATCAAAGCACCCCAGCCGACGCTGTGGGCGTAATAATCGAGCTCGGCACAGTCCGCAAAAGAAATAATTTTAGCAGAGCGTGGTTTCGATCCACGGACCTCTGGGTTATGGGCCCAGCACGCTTCCACTGCGCCACTCTGCTGCCTGGGGTTGCGCCGGCTCTTCGCCACGTGACGTGGGACACTTGGAAAGTGTTGTCTGCGTCGCTTTCACACGCCTGTATTTAATTGCGTATCATCTCCTACAGCTCTCAGCTTGACTTGTCTCGACTTTGCTCGACTGACGCTACGCTGACGCTTGCAGGCAGCGATATTTACCACGATCGACTCGACATGCAGCTGCGAGATGCACAGGAGCAACAAAGCACTCCACGGTGCGGCGACATACGAAATCCACTGCCCAGCTACGCGTCGGCAACTAACAAAACGCCGACCCTGCCAGGATTCGAACCTGGAATCTTCTGATCCGTAGTCAGACGCGTTATCCGTTGCGCCACAGGGCCAGTGGCAGCATTTCTTTCTACGAGACAAGTGCAATTCGCTAAGAAACGTGTTCTCCATGGCTGAGCAAGCTCCCAAGGAAGGTACCTTTCGTGCAGCTGCGTGGCCGCAGTGCGCCTGCAGAGCTTAGAGCTTGCCACGCATCTGCTCTCGCTGTTCGACAGGTAGCAGAAGGCAAGGCGCGCGTTTTCCCACGTTTTCTCGACGACGAGAGCCGGTTGATGTGCATGTAAGCGTAGCATATGAAACAAGAATAGCACGAAGCATTGGTAGTCAGGTGCCAAAGTCGCAGTATGGCATCAGGTGGCGATCGTATGTTTCTGTGGCCACCACTGGATTGCAGCAAAGTGAATACCGCTAACTGAAAGCACTCTGTTGTAGCCCCAGTGGCGCAATTGGTTAGCGCACGGTACTTATAAGGCAGTAGCCGTGAGCAATGCCGGGGTTGTGAGTTCGAGCCTCACCTGGGGCATACTTTTATTTCTTAGCAGCTGTCTCTGACAGCAACAGGAGGCTAGGTTTGAGATGTATCAGCTATTTGAGTAACATAATTGTGCATTCGAGACGCTAGCTGCGTCTTCCTCGGTAGTATAGTGGTCAGTATCCCCGCCTGTCACGCGGGAGACCGGGGTTCGATTCCCCGCCGGGGAGGCACATCCGATTTTTAATTGCTGCTCTATCACTCGCCGAACTTAGTGTAGGTCGTTTGCGGCTACTAGCACCATATCTCTCGCACACAGGCACCTGTCTACAGCGCATCCTCGGTAGTATAGTGGTTAGTATCCCCGCCTGTCACGCGGGAGACCGGGGTTCGATTCCCCGCCGGGGAGATGCGATTTTTATCTCACAACCCTGTTCGAGTGTTGCGCGTATGTGGGTCGTAAGAGCATTAACTTTGCGATCGTGGAGTGTAGTTGGCGCAAAATCTTAAAAAATGCTACAACTTAGGAAGTGGTTCTCGCATTCTTCACATTTCAGAACTGCGGGGTATGCTGTTAACGCTGTATCAAAGCACCCCAGCCGACGCTGTGGGCGTAATAATCGAGCTCGGCACAGTCCGCAAAAGAAATAATTTTAGCAGAGCGTGGTTTCGATCCACGGACCTCTGGGTTATGGGCCCAGCACGCTTCCACTGCGCCACTCTGCTGCCTGGGGTTGCGCCGGCTCTTCGCCACGTGACGTGGGACACTTGGAAAGTGTTGTCTGCGTCGCTTTCACACGCCTGTATTTAATTGCGTATCATCTCCTACAGCTCTCAGCTTGACTTGTCTCGACTTTGCTCGACTGACGCTACGCTGACGCTTGCAGGCAGCGATATTTACCACGATCGACTCGACATGCAGCTGCGAGATGCACAGGAGCAACAAAGCACTCCACGGTGCGGCGACATACGAAATCCACTGCCCAGCTACGCGTCGGCAACTAACAAAACGCCGACCCTGCCAGGATTCGAACCTGGAATCTTCTGATCCGTAGTCAGACGCGTTATCCGTTGCGCCACAGGGCCAGTGGCAGCATTTCTTTCTACGAGACAAGTGCAATTCGCTAAGAAACGTGTTCTCCATGGCTGAGCAAGCTCCCAAGGAAGGTACCTTTCGTGCAGCTGCGTGGCCGCAGTGCGCCTGCAGAGCTTAGAGCTTGCCACGCATCTGCTCTCGCTGTTCGACAGGTAGCAGAAGGCAAGGCGCGCGTTTTCCCACGTTTTCTCGACGACGAGAGCCGGTTGATGTGCATGTAAGCGTAGCATATGAAACAAGAATAGCACGAAGCATTGGTAGTCAGGTGCCAAAGTCGCAGTATGGCATCAGGTGGCGATCGTATGTTTCTGTGGCCACCACTGGATTGCAGCAAAGTGAATACCGCTAACTGAAAGCACTCTGTTGTAGCCCCAGTGGCGCAATTGGTTAGCGCACGGTACTTATAAGGCAGTAGCCGTGAGCAATGCCGGGGTTGTGAGTTCGAGCCTCACCTGGGGCATACTTTTATTTCTTAGCAGCTGTCTCTGACAGCAACAGGAGGCTAGGTTTGAGATGTATCAGCTATTTGAGTAACATAATTGTGCATTCGAGACGCTAGCTGCGTCTTCCTCGGTAGTATAGTGGTCAGTATCCCCGCCTGTCACGCGGGAGACCGGGGTTCGATTCCCCGCCGGGGAGGCACATCCGATTTTTAATTGCTGCTCTATCACTCGCCGAACTTAGTGTAGGTCGTTTGCGGCTACTAGCACCATATCTCTCGCACACAGGCACCTGTCTACAGCGCATCCTCGGTAGTATAGTGGTTAGTATCCCCGCCTGTCACGCGGGAGACCGGGGTTCGATTCCCCGCCGGGGAGATGCGATTTTTATCTCACAACCCTGTTCGAGTGTTGCGCGTATGTGGGTCGTAAGAGCATTAACTTTGCGATCGTGGAGTGTAGTTGGCGCAAAATCTTAAAAAATGCTACAACTTAGGAAGTGGTTCTCGCATTCTTCACATTTCAGAACTGCGGGGTATGCTGTTAACGCTGTATCAAAGCACCCCAGCCGACGCTGTGGGCGTAATAATCGAGCTCGGCACAGTCCGCAAAAGAAATAATTTTAGCAGAGCGTGGTTTCGATCCACGGACCTCTGGGTTATGGGCCCAGCACGCTTCCACTGCGCCACTCTGCTGCCTGGGGTTGCGCCGGCTCTTCGCCACGTGACGTGGGACACTTGGAAAGTGTTGTCTGCGTCGCTTTCACACGCCTGTATTTAATTGCGTATCATCTCCTACAGCTCTCAGCTTGACTTGTCTCGACTTTGCTCGACTGACGCTACGCTGACGCTTGCAGGCAGCGATATTTACCACGATCGACTCGACATGCAGCTGCGAGATGCACAGGAGCAACAAAGCACTCCACGGTGCGGCGACATACGAAATCCACTGCCCAGCTACGCGTCGGCAACTAACAAAACGCCGACCCTGCCAGGATTCGAACCTGGAATCTTCTGATCCGTAGTCAGACGCGTTATCCGTTGCGCCACAGGGCCAGTGGCAGCATTTCTTTCTACGAGACAAGTGCAATTCGCTAAGAAACGTGTTCTCCATGGCTGAGCAAGCTCCCAAGGAAGGTACCTTTCGTGCAGCTGCGTGGCCGCAGTGCGCCTGCAGAGCTTAGAGCTTGCCACGCATCTGCTCTCGCTGTTCGACAGGTAGCAGAAGGCAAGGCGCGCGTTTTCCCACGTTTTCTCGACGACGAGAGCCGGTTGATGTGCATGTAAGCGTAGCATATGAAACAAGAATAGCACGAAGCATTGGTAGTCAGGTGCCAAAGTCGCAGTATGGCATCAGGTGGCGATCGTATGTTTCTGTGGCCACCACTGGATTGCAGCAAAGTGAATACCGCTAACTGAGAGCACTCTGTTGTAGCCCCAGTGGCGCAATTGGTTAGCGCACGGTACTTATAAGGCAGTAGCCGTGAGCAATGCCGGGGTTGTGAGTTCGAGCCTCACCTGGGGCATACTTTTATTTCTTAGCAGCTGTCTCTGACAGCAACAGGAGGCTAGGTTTGAGATGTATCAGCTATTTGAGTAACATAATTGTGCATTCGAGACGCTAGCTGCGTCTTCCTCGGTAGTATAGTGGTTAGTATCCCCGCCTGTCACGCGGGAGACCGGGGTTCGATTCCCCGCCGGGGAGGCACATCCGATTTTTAATTGCTGCTCTATCACTCGCCGAACTTAGTGTAGGTCGTTTGCGGCTACTAGCACCATATCTCTCGCACACAGGCACCTGTCTACAGCGCATCCTCGGTAGTATAGTGGTTAGTATCCCCGCCTGTCACGCGGGAGACCGGGGTTCGATTCCCCGCCGGGGAGATGCGATTTTTATCTCACAACCCTGTTCGAGTGTTGCGCGTATGTGGGTCGTAAGAGCATTAACTTTGCGATCGTGGAGTGTAGTTGGCGCAAAATCTTAAAAAATGCTACAACTTAGGAAGTGGTTCTCGCATTCTTCACATTTCAGAACTGCGGGGTATGCTGTTAACGCTGTATCAAAGCACCCCAGCCGACGCTGTGGGCGTAATAATCGAGCTCGGCACAGTCCGCAAAAGAAATAATTTTAGCAGAGCGTGGTTTCGATCCACGGACCTCTGGGTTATGGGCCCAGCACGCTTCCACTGCGCCACTCTGCTGCCTGGGGTTGCGCCGGCTCTTCGCCACGTGACGTGGGACACTTGGAAAGTGTTGTCTGCGTCGCTTTCACACGCCTGTATTTAATTGCGTATCATCTCCTACAGCTCTCAGCTTGACTTGTCTCGACTTTGCTCGACTGACGCTACGCTGACGCTTGCAGGCAGCGATATTTACCACGATCGACTCGACATGCAGCTGCGAGATGCACAGGAGCAACAAAGCACTCCACGGTGCGGCGACATACGAAATCCACTGCCCAGCTACGCGTCGGCAACTAACAAAACGCCGACCCTGCTAGGATTCGAACCTGGAATCTTCTGATCCGTAGTCAGACGCGTTATCCGTTGCGCCACAGGGCCAGTGGCAGCATTTCTTTCTACGAGACAAGTGCAATTCGCTAAGAAACGTGTTCTCCATGGCTGAGCAAGCTCCCAAGGAAGGTACCTTTCGTGCAGCTGCGTGGCCGCAGTGCGCCTGCAGAGCTTAGAGCTTGCCACGCATCTGCTCTCGCTGTTCGACAGGTAGCAGAAGGCAAGGCGCGCGTTTTCCCACGTTTTCTCGACGACGAGAGCCGGTTGATGTGCATGTAAGCGTAGCATATGAAACAAGAATAGCACGAAGCATTGGTAGTCAGGTGCCAAAGTCGCAGTATGGCATCAGGTGGCGATCGTATGTTTCTGTGGCCACCACTGGATTGCAGCAAAGTGAATACCGCTAACTGAGAGCACTCTGTTGTAGCCCCAGTGGCGCAATTGGTTAGCGCACGGTACTTATAAGGCAGTAGCCGTGAGCAATGCCGGGGTTGTGAGTTCGAGCCTCACCTGGGGCATACTTTTATTTCTTAGCAGCTGTCTCTGACAGCAACAGGAGGCTAGGTTTGAGATGTATCAGCTATTTGAGTAACATAATTGTGCATTCGAGACGCTAGCTGCGTCTTCCTCGGTAGTATAGTGGTTAGTATCCCCGCCTGTCACGCGGGAGACCGGGGTTCGATTCCCCGCCGGGGAGGCACATCCGATTTTTAATTGCTGCTCTATCACTCGCCGAACTTAGTGTAGGTCGTTTGCGGCTACTAGCACCATATCTCTCGCACACAGGCACCTGTCTACAGCGCATCCTCGGTAGTATAGTGGTTAGTATCCCCGCCTGTCACGCGGGAGACCGGGGTTCGATTCCCCGCCGGGGAGATGCGATTTTTATCTCACAACCCTGTTCGAGTGTTGCGCGTATGTGGGTCGTAAGAGCATTAACTTTGCGATCGTGGAGTGTAGTTGGCGCAAAATCTTAAAAAATGCTACAACTTAGGAAGTGGTTCTCGCATTCTTCACATTTCAGAACTGCGGGGTATGCTGTTAACGCTGTATCAAAGCACCCCAGCCGACGCTGTGGGCGTAATAATCGAGCTCGGCACAGTCCGCAAAAGAAATAATTTTAGCAGAGCGTGGTTTCGATCCACGGACCTCTGGGTTATGGGCCCAGCACGCTTCCACTGCGCCACTCTGCTGCCTGGGGTTGCGCCGGCTCTTCGCCACGTGACGTGGGACACTTGGAAAGTGTTGTCTGCGTCGCTTTCACACGCCTGTATTTAATTGCGTATCATCTCCTACAGCTCTCAGCTTGACTTGTCTCGACTTTGCTCGACTGACGCTACGCTGACGCTTGCAGGCAGCGATATTTACCACGATCGACTCGACATGCAGCTGCGAGATGCACAGGAGCAACAAAGCACTCCACGGTGCGGCGACATACGAAATCCACTGCCCAGCTACGCGTCGGCAACTAACAAAACGCCGACCCTGCCAGGATTCGAACCTGGAATCTTCTGATCCGTAGTCAGACGCGTTATCCGTTGCGCCACAGGGCCAGTGGCAGCATTTCTTTCTACGAGACAAGTGCAATTCGCTAAGAAACGTGTTCTCCATGGCTGAGCAAGCTCCCAAGGAAGGTACCTTTCGTGCAGCTGCGTGGCCGCAGTGCGCCTGCAGAGCTTAGAGCTTGCCACGCATCTGCTCTCGCTGTTCGACAGGTAGCAGAAGGCAAGGCGCGCGTTTTCCCACGTTTTCTCGACGACGAGAGCCGGTTGATGTGCATGTAAGCGTAGCATATGAAACAAGAATAGCACGAAGCATTGGTAGTCAGGTGCCAAAGTCGCAGTATGGCATCAGGTGGCGATCGTATGTTTCTGTGGCCACCACTGGATTGCAGCAAAGTGAATACCGCTAACTGAGAGCACTCTGTTGTAGCCCCAGTGGCGCAATTGGTTAGCGCACGGTACTTATAAGGCAGTAGCCGTGAGCAATGCCGGGGTTGTGAGTTCGAGCCTCACCTGGGGCATACTTTTATTTCTTAGCAGCTGTCTCTGACAGCAACAGGAGGCTAGGTTTGAGATGTATCAGCTATTTGAGTAACATAATTGTGCATTCGAGACGCTAGCTGCGTCTTCCTCGGTAGTATAGTGGTCAGTATCCCCGCCTGTCACGCGGGAGACCGGGGTTCGATTCCCCGCCGGGGAGGCACATCCGATTTTTAATTGCTGCTCTATCACTCGCCGAACTTAGTGTAGGTCGTTTGCGGCTACTAGCACCATATCTCTCGCACACAGGCACCTGTCTACAGCGCATCCTCGGTAGTATAGTGGTTAGTATCCCCGCCTGTCACGCGGGAGACCGGGGTTCGATTCCCCGCCGGGGAGATGCGATTTTTATCTCACAACCCTGTTCGAGTGTTGCGCGTATGTGGGTCGTAAGAGCATTAACTTTGCGATCGTGGAGTGTAGTTGGCGCAAAATCTTAAAAAATGCTACAACTTAGGAAGTGGTTCTCGCATTCTTCACATTTCAGAACTGCGGGGTATGCTGTTAACGCTGTATCAAAGCACCCCAGCCGACGCTGTGGGCGTAATAATCGAGCTCGGCACAGTCCGCAAAAGAAATAATTTTAGCAGAGCGTGGTTTCGATCCACGGACCTCTGGGTTATGGGCCCAGCACGCTTCCACTGCGCCACTCTGCTGCCTGGGGTTGCGCCGGCTCTTCGCCACGTGACGTGGGACACTTGGAAAGTGTTGTCTGCGTCGCTTTCACACGCCTGTATTTAATTGCGTATCATCTCCTACAGCTCTCAGCTTGACTTGTCTCGACTTTGCTCGACTGACGCTACGCTGACGCTTGCAGGCAGCGATATTTACCACGATCGACTCGACATGCAGCTGCGAGATGCACAGGAGCAACAAAGCACTCCACGGTGCGGCGACATACGAAATCCACTGCCCAGCTACGCGTCGGCAACTAACAAAACGCCGACCCTGCCAGGATTCGAACCTGGAATCTTCTGATCCGTAGTCAGACGCGTTATCCGTTGCGCCACAGGGCCAGTGGCAGCATTTCTTTCTACGAGACAAGTGCAATTCGCTAAGAAACGTGTTCTCCATGGCTGAGCAAGCTCCCAAGGAAGGTACCTTTCGTGCAGCTGCGTGGCCGCAGTGCGCCTGCAGAGCTTAGAGCTTGCCACGCATCTGCTCTCGCTGTTCGACAGGTAGCAGAAGGCAAGGCGCGCGTTTTCCCACGTTTTCTCGACGACGAGAGCCGGTTGATGTGCATGTAAGCGTAGCATATGAAACAAGAATAGCACGAAGCATTGGTAGTCAGGTGCCAAAGTCGCAGTATGGCATCAGGTGGCGATCGTATGTTTCTGTGGCCACCACTGGATTGCAGCAAAGTGAATACCGCTAACTGAAAGCACTCTGTTGTAGCCCCAGTGGCGCAATTGGTTAGCGCACGGTACTTATAAGGCAGTAGCCGTGAGCAATGCCGGGGTTGTGAGTTCGAGCCTCACCTGGGGCATACTTTTATTTCTTAGCAGCTGTCTCTGACAGCAACAGGAGGCTAGGTTTGAGATGTATCAGCTATTTGAGTAACATAATTGTGCATTCGAGACGCTAGCTGCGTCTTCCTCGGTAGTATAGTGGTCAGTATCCCCGCCTGTCACGCGGGAGACCGGGGTTCGATTCCCCGCCGGGGAGGCACATCCGATTTTTAATTGCTGCTCTATCACTCGCCGAACTTAGTGTAGGTCGTTTGCGGCTACTAGCACCATATCTCTCGCACACAGGCACCTGTCTACAGCGCATCCTCGGTAGTATAGTGGTTAGTATCCCCGCCTGTCACGCGGGAGACCGGGGTTCGATTCCCCGCCGGGGAGATGCGATTTTTATCTCACAACCCTGTTCGAGTGTTGCGCGTATGTGGGTCGTAAGAGCATTAACTTTGCGATCGTGGAGTGTAGTTGGCGCAAAATCTTAAAAAATGCTACAACTTAGGAAGTGGTTCTCGCATTCTTCACATTTCAGAACTGCGGGGTATGCTGTTAACGCTGTATCAAAGCACCCCAGCCGACGCTGTGGGCGTAATAATCGAGCTCGGCACAGTCCGCAAAAGAAATAATTTTAGCAGAGCGTGGTTTCGATCCACGGACCTCTGGGTTATGGGCCCAGCACGCTTCCACTGCGCCACTCTGCTGCCTGGGGTTGCGCCGGCTCTTCGCCACGTGACGTGGGACACTTGGAAAGTGTTGTCTGCGTCGCTTTCACACGCCTGTATTTAATTGCGTATCATCTCCTACAGCTCTCAGCTTGACTTGTCTCGACTTTGCTCGACTGACGCTACGCTGACGCTTGCAGGCAGCGATATTTACCACGATCGACTCGACATGCAGCTGCGAGATGCACAGGAGCAACAAAGCACTCCACGGTGCGGCGACATACGAAATCCACTGCCCAGCTACGCGTCGGCAACTAACAAAACGCCGACCCTGCCAGGATTCGAACCTGGAATCTTCTGATCCGTAGTCAGACGCGTTATCCGTTGCGCCACAGGGCCAGTGGCAGCATTTCTTTCTACGAGACAAGTGCAATTCGCTAAGAAACGTGTTCTCCATGGCTGAGCAAGCTCCCAAGGAAGGTACCTTTCGTGCAGCTGCGTGGCCGCAGTGCGCCTGCAGAGCTTAGAGCTTGCCACGCATCTGCTCTCGCTGTTCGACAGGTAGCAGAAGGCAAGGCGCGCGTTTTCCCACGTTTTCTCGACGACGAGAGCCGGTTGATGTGCATGTAAGCGTAGCATATGAAACAAGAATAGCACGAAGCATTGGTAGTCAGGTGCCAAAGTCGCAGTATGGCATCAGGTGGCGATCGTATGTTTCTGTGGCCACCACTGGATTGCAGCAAAGTGAATACCGCTAACTGAAAGCACTCTGTTGTAGCCCCAGTGGCGCAATTGGTTAGCGCACGGTACTTATAAGGCAGTAGCCGTGAGCAATGCCGGGGTTGTGAGTTCGAGCCTCACCTGGGGCATACTTTTATTTCTTAGCAGCTGTCTCTGACAGCAACAGGAGGCTAGGTTTGAGATGTATCAGCTATTTGAGTAACATAATTGTGCATTCGAGACGCTAGCTGCGTCTTCCTCGGTAGTATAGTGGTCAGTATCCCCGCCTGTCACGCGGGAGACCGGGGTTCGATTCCCCGCCGGGGAGGCACATCCGATTTTTAATTGCTGCTCTATCACTCGCCGAACTTAGTGTAGGTCGTTTGCGGCTACTAGCACCATATCTCTCGCACACAGGCACCTGTCTACAGCGCATCCTCGGTAGTATAGTGGTTAGTATCCCCGCCTGTCACGCGGGAGACCGGGGTTCGATTCCCCGCCGGGGAGATGCGATTTTTATCTCACAACCCTGTTCGAGTGTTGCGCGTATGTGGGTCGTAAGAGCATTAACTTTGCGATCGTGGAGTGTAGTTGGCGCAAAATCTTAAAAAATGCTACAACTTAGGAAGTGGTTCTCGCATTCTTCACATTTCAGAACTGCGGGGTATGCTGTTAACGCTGTATCAAAGCACCCCAGCCGACGCTGTGGGCGTAATAATCGAGCTCGGCACAGTCCGCAAAAGAAATAATTTTAGCAGAGCGTGGTTTCGATCCACGGACCTCTGGGTTATGGGCCCAGCACGCTTCCACTGCGCCACTCTGCTGCCTGGGGTTGCGCCGGCTCTTCGCCACGTGACGTGGGACACTTGGAAAGTGTTGTCTGCGTCGCTTTCACACGCCTGTATTTAATTGCGTATCATCTCCTACAGCTCTCAGCTTGACTTGTCTCGACTTTGCTCGACTGACGCTACGCTGACGCTTGCAGGCAGCGATATTTACCACGATCGACTCGACATGCAGCTGCGAGATGCACAGGAGCAACAAAGCACTCCACGGTGCGGCGACATACGAAATCCACTGCCCAGCTACGCGTCGGCAACTAACAAAACGCCGACCCTGCCAGGATTCGAACCTGGAATCTTCTGATCCGTAGTCAGACGCGTTATCCGTTGCGCCACAGGGCCAGTGGCAGCATTTCTTTCTACGAGACAAGTGCAATTCGCTAAGAAACGTGTTCTCCATGGCTGAGCAAGCTCCCAAGGAAGGTACC
Organism: Schistocerca piceifrons; assembly: GCF_021461385.2. Lineage (NCBI taxonomy): Eukaryota > Metazoa > Arthropoda > Insecta > Orthoptera > Acrididae > Schistocerca > Schistocerca piceifrons. The sequence continues at coordinate 40,359 of NW_025726873.1, read as the reverse complement.
TTTCGTGCAGCTGCGTGGCCGCAGTGCGCCTGCAGAGCTTAGAGCTTGCCACGCATCTGCTCTCGCTGTTCGACAGGTAGCAGAAGGCAAGGCGCGCGTTTTCCCACGTTTTCTCGACGACGAGAGCCGGTTGATGTGCATGTAAGCGTAGCATATGAAACAAGAATAGCACGAAGCATTGGTAGTCAGGTGCCAAAGTCGCAGTATGGCATCAGGTGGCGATCGTATGTTTCTGTGGCCACCACTGGATTGCAGCAAAGTGAATACCGCTAACTGAAAGCACTCTGTTGTAGCCCCAGTGGCGCAATTGGTTAGCGCACGGTACTTATAAGGCAGTAGCCGTGAGCAATGCCGGGGTTGTGAGTTCGAGCCTCACCTGGGGCATACTTTTATTTCTTAGCAGCTGTCTCTGACAGCAACAGGAGGCTAGGTTTGAGATGTATCAGCTATTTGAGTAACATAATTGTGCATTCGAGACGCTAGCTGCGTCTTCCTCGGTAGTATAGTGGTCAGTATCCCCGCCTGTCACGCGGGAGACCGGGGTTCGATTCCCCGCCGGGGAGGCACATCCGATTTTTAATTGCTGCTCTATCACTCGCCGAACTTAGTGTAGGTCGTTTGCGGCTACTAGCACCATATCTCTCGCACACAGGCACCTGTCTACAGCGCATCCTCGGTAGTATAGTGGTTAGTATCCCCGCCTGTCACGCGGGAGACCGGGGTTCGATTCCCCGCCGGGGAGATGCGATTTTTATCTCACAACCCTGTTCGAGTGTTGCGCGTATGTGGGTCGTAAGAGCATTAACTTTGCGATCGTGGAGTGTAGTTGGCGCAAAATCTTAAAAAATGCTACAACTTAGGAAGTGGTTCTCGCATTCTTCACATTTCAGAACTGCGGGGTATGCTGTTAACGCTGTATCAAAGCACCCCAGCCGACGCTGTGGGCGTAATAATCGAGCTCGGCACAGTCCGCAAAAGAAATAATTTTAGCAGAGCGTGGTTTCGATCCACGGACTTCTGGGTTATAGGCCCAGCACGCTTCCACTGCGCCACTCTGCTGCCTGGGGTTGCGCCGGCTCTTCGCCACGTGACGTGGGACACTTGGAAAGTGTTGTCTGCGTCGCTTTCACACGCCTGTATTTAATTGCGTATCATCTCCTACAGCTCTCAGCTTGACTTGTCTCGACTTTGCTCGACTGACGCTACGCTGACGCTTGCAGGCAGCGATATTTACCACGATCGACTCGACATGCAGCTGCGAGATGCACAGGAGCAACAAAGCACTCCACGGTGCGGCGACATACGAAATCCACTGCCCAGCTACGCGTCGGCAACTAACAAAACGCCGACCCTGCCAGGATTCGAACCTGGAATCTTCTGATCCGTAGTCAGACGCGTTATCCGTTGCGCCACAGGGCCAGTGGCAGCATTTCTTTCTACGAGACAAGTGCAATTCGCTAAGAAACGTGTTCTCCATGGCTGAGCAAGCTCCCAAGGAAGGTACCTTTCGTGCAGCTGCGTGGCCGCAGTGCGCCTGCAGAGCTTAGAGCTTGCCACGCATCTGCTCTCGCTGTTCGACAGGTAGCAGAAGGCAAGGCGCGCGTTTTCCCACGTTTTCTCGACGACGAGAGCCGGTTGATGTGCATGTAAGCGTAGCATATGAAACAAGAATAGCACGAAGCATTGGTAGTCAGGTGCCAAAGTCACAGTATGGCATCAGGTGGCGATCGTATGTTTCTGTGGCCACCACTGGATTGCAGCAAAGTGAATACCGCTAACTGAAAGCACTCTGTTGTAGCCCCAGTGGCGCAATTGGTTAGCGCACGGTACTTATAAGGCAGTAGCCGTGAGCAATGCCGGGGTTGTGAGTTCGAGCCTCACCTGGGGCATACTTTTATTTCTTAGCAGCTGTCTCTGACAGCAACAGGAGGCTAGGTTTGAGATGTATCAGCTATTTGAGTAACATAATTGTGCATTCGAGACGCTAGCTGCGTCTTCCTCGGTAGTATAGTGGTCAGTATCCCCGCCTGTCACGCGGGAGACCGGGGTTCGATTCCCCGCCGGGGAGGCACATCCGATTTTTAATTGCTGCTCTATCACTCGCCGAACTTAGTGTAGGTCGTTTGCGGCTACTAGCACCATATCTCTCGCACACAGGCACCTGTCTACAGCGCATCCTCGGTAGTATAGTGGTTAGTATCCCCGCCTGTCACGCGGGAGACCGGGGTTCGATTCCCCGCCGGGGAGATGCGATTTTTATCTCACAACCCTGTTCGAGTGTTGCGCGTATGTGGGTCGTAAGAGCATTAACTTTGCGATCGTGGAGTGTAGTTGGCGCAAAATCTTAAAAAATGCTACAACTTAGGAAGTGGTTCTCGCATTCTTCACATTTCAGAACTGCGGGGTATGCTGTTAACGCTGTATCAAAGCACCCCAGCCGACGCTGTGGGCGTAATAATCGAGCTCGGCACAGTCCGCAAAAGAAATAATTTTAGCAGAGCGTGGTTTCGATCCACGGACCTCTGGGTTATGGGCCCAGCACGCTTCCACTGCGCCACTCTGCTGCCTGGGGTTGCGCCGGCTCTTCGCCACGTGACGTGGGACACTTGGAAAGTGTTGTCTGCGTCGCTTTCACACGCCTGTATTTAATTGCGTATCATCTCCTACAGCTCTCAGCTTGACTTGTCTCGACTTTGCTCGACTGACGCTACGCTGACGCTTGCAGGCAGCGATATTTACCACGATCGACTCGACATGCAGCTGCGAGATGCACAGGAGCAACAAAGCACTCCACGGTGCGGCGACATACGAAATCCACTGCCCAGCTACGCGTCGGCAACTAACAAAACGCCGACCCTGCCAGGATTCGAACCTGGAATCTTCTGATCCGTAGTCAGACGCGTTATCCGTTGCGCCACAGGGCCAGTGGCAGCATTTCTTTCTACGAGACAAGTGCAATTCGCTAAGAAACGTGTTCTCCATGGCTGAGCAAGCTCCCAAGGAAGGTACCTTTCGTGCAGCTGCGTGGCCGCAGTGCGCCTGCAGAGCTTAGAGCTTGCCACGCATCTGCTCTCGCTGTTCGACAGGTAGCAGAAGGCAAGGCGCGCGTTTTCCCACGTTTTCTCGACGACGAGAGCCGGTTGATGTGCATGTAAGCGTAGCATATGAAACAAGAATAGCACGAAGCATTGGTAGTCAGGTGCCAAAGTCGCAGTATGGCATCAGGTGGCGATCGTATGTTTCTGTGGCCACCACTGGATTGCAGCAAAGTGAATACCGCTAACTGAAAGCACTCTGTTGTAGCCCCAGTGGCGCAATTGGTTAGCGCACGGTACTTATAAGGCAGTAGCCGTGAGCAATGCCGGGGTTGTGAGTTCGAGCCTCACCTGGGGCATACTTTTATTTCTTAGCAGCTGTCTCTGACAGCAACAGGAGGCTAGGTTTGAGATGTATCAGCTATTTGAGTAACATAATTGTGCATTCGAGACGCTAGCTGCGTCTTCCTCGGTAGTATAGTGGTCAGTATCCCCGCCTGTCACGCGGGAGACCGGGGTTCGATTCCCCGCCGGGGAGGCACATCCGATTTTTAATTGCTGCTCTATCACTCGCCGAACTTAGTGTAGGTCGTTTGCGGCTACTAGCACCATATCTCTCGCACACAGGCACCTGTCTACAGCGCATCCTCGGTAGTATAGTGGTTAGTATCCCCGCCTGTCACGCGGGAGACCGGGGTTCGATTCCCCGCCGGGGAGATGCGATTTTTATCTCACAACCCTGTTCGAGTGTTGCGCGTATGTGGGTCGTAAGAGCATTAACTTTGCGATCGTGGAGTGTAGTTGGCGCAAAATCTTAAAAAATGCTACAACTTAGGAAGTGGTTCTCGCATTCTTCACATTTCAGAACTGCGGGGTATGCTGTTAACGCTGTATCAAAGCACCCCAGCCGACGCTGTGGGCGTAATAATCGAGCTCGGCACAGTCCGCAAAAGAAATAATTTTAGCAGAGCGTGGTTTCGATCCACGGACCTCTGGGTTATGGGCCCAGCACGCTTCCACTGCGCCACTCTGCTGCCTGGGGTTGCGCCGGCTCTTCGCCACGTGACGTGGGACACTTGGAAAGTGTTGTCTGCGTCGCTTTCACACGCCTGTATTTAATTGCGTATCATCTCCTACAGCTCTCAGCTTGACTTGTCTCGACTTTGCTCGACTGACGCTACGCTGACGCTTGCAGGCAGCGATATTTACCACGATCGACTCGACATGCAGCTGCGAGATGCACAGGAGCAACAAAGCACTCCACGGTGCGGCGACATACGAAATCCACTGCCCAGCTACGCGTCGGCAACTAACAAAACGCCGACCCTGCCAGGATTCGAACCTGGAATCTTCTGATCCGTAGTCAGACGCGTTATCCGTTGCGCCACAGGGCCAGTGGCAGCATTTCTTTCTACGAGACAAGTGCAATTCGCTAAGAAACGTGTTCTCCATGGCTGAGCAAGCTCCCAAGGAAGGTACCTTTCGTGCAGCTGCGTGGCCGCAGTGCGCCTGCAGAGCTTAGAGCTTGCCACGCATCTGCTCTCGCTGTTCGACAGGTAGCAGAAGGCAAGGCGCGCGTTTTCCCACGTTTTCTCGACGACGAGAGCCGGTTGATGTGCATGTAAGCGTAGCATATGAAACAAGAATAGCACGAAGCATTGGTAGTCAGGTGCCAAAGTCGCAGTATGGCATCAGGTGGCGATCGTATGTTTCTGTGGCCACCACTGGATTGCAGCAAAGTGAATACCGCTAACTGAAAGCACTCTGTTGTAGCCCCAGTGGCGCAATTGGTTAGCGCACGGTACTTATAAGGCAGTAGCCGTGAGCAATGCCGGGGTTGTGAGTTCGAGCCTCACCTGGGGCATACTTTTATTTCTTAGCAGCTGTCTCTGACAGCAACAGGAGGCTAGGTTTGAGATGTATCAGCTATTTGAGTAACATAATTGTGCATTCGAGACGCTAGCTGCGTCTTCCTCGGTAGTATAGTGGTCAGTATCCCCGCCTGTCACGCGGGAGACCGGGGTTCGATTCCCCGCCGGGGAGGCACATCCGATTTTTAATTGCTGCTCTATCACTCGCCGAACTTAGTGTAGGTCGTTTGCGGCTACTAGCACCATATCTCTCGCACACAGGCACCTGTCTACAGCGCATCCTCGGTAGTATAGTGGTTAGTATCCCCGCCTGTCACGCGGGAGACCGGGGTTCGATTCCCCGCCGGGGAGATGCGATTTTTATCTCACAACCCTGTTCGAGTGTTGCGCGTATGTGGGTCGTAAGAGCATTAACTTTGCGATCGTGGAGTGTAGTTGGCGCAAAATCTTAAAAAATGCTACAACTTAGGAAGTGGTTCTCGCATTCTTCACATTTCAGAACTGCGGGGTATGCTGTTAACGCTGTATCAAAGCACCCCAGCCGACGCTGTGGGCGTAATAATCGAGCTCGGCACAGTCCGCAAAAGAAATAATTTTAGCAGAGCGTGGTTTCGATCCACGGACCTCTGGGTTATGGGCCCAGCACGCTTCCACTGCGCCACTCTGCTGCCTGGGGTTGCGCCGGCTCTTCGCCACGTGACGTGGGACACTTGGAAAGTGTTGTCTGCGTCGCTTTCACACGCCTGTATTTAATTGCGTATCATCTCCTACAGCTCTCAGCTTGACTTGTCTCGACTTTGCTCGACTGACGCTACGCTGACGCTTGCAGGCAGCGATATTTACCACGATCGACTCGACATGCAGCTGCGAGATGCACAGGAGCAACAAAGCACTCCACGGTGCGGCGACATACGAAATCCACTGCCCAGCTACGCGTCGGCAACTAACAAAACGCCGACCCTGCCAGGATTCGAACCTGGAATCTTCTGATCCGTAGTCAGACGCGTTATCCGTTGCGCCACAGGGCCAGTGGCAGCATTTCTTTCTACGAGACAAGTGCAATTCGCTAAGAAACGTGTTCTCCATGGCTGAGCAAGCTCCCAAGGAAGGTACCTTTCGTGCAGCTGCGTGGCCGCAGTGCGCCTGCAGAGCTTAGAGCTTGCCACGCATCTGCTCTCGCTGTTCGACAGGTAGCAGAAGGCAAGGCGCGCGTTTTCCCACGTTTTCTCGACGACGAGAGCCGGTTGATGTGCATGTAAGCGTAGCATATGAAACAAGAATAGCACGAAGCATTGGTAGTCAGGTGCCAAAGTCGCAGTATGGCATCAGGTGGCGATCGTATGTTTCTGTGGCCACCACTGGATTGCAGCAAAGTGAATACCGCTAACTGAAAGCACTCTGTTGTAGCCCCAGTGGCGCAATTGGTTAGCGCACGGTACTTATAAGGCAGTAGCCGTGAGCAATGCCGGGGTTGTGAGTTCGAGCCTCACCTGGGGCATACTTTTATTTCTTAGCAGCTGTCTCTGACAGCAACAGGAGGCTAGGTTTGAGATGTATCAGCTATTTGAGTAACATAATTGTGCATTCGAGACGCTAGCTGCGTCTTCCTCGGTAGTATAGTGGTCAGTATCCCCGCCTGTCACGCGGGAGACCGGGGTTCGATTCCCCGCCGGGGAGGCACATCCGATTTTTAATTGCTGCTCTATCACTCGCCGAACTTAGTGTAGGTCGTTTGCGGCTACTAGCACCATATCTCTCGCACACAGGCACCTGTCTACAGCGCATCCTCGGTAGTATAGTGGTTAGTATCCCCGCCTGTCACGCGGGAGACCGGGGTTCGATTCCCCGCCGGGGAGATGCGATTTTTATCTCACAACCCTGTTCGAGTGTTGCGCGTATGTGGGTCGTAAGAGCATTAACTTTGCGATCGTGGAGTGTAGTTGGCGCAAAATCTTAAAAAATGCTACAACTTAGGAAGTGGTTCTCGCATTCTTCACATTTCAGAACTGCGGGGTATGCTGTTAACGCTGTATCAAAGCACCCCAGCCGACGCTGTGGGCGTAATAATCGAGCTCGGCACAGTCCGCAAAAGAAATAATTTTAGCAGAGCGTGGTTTCGATCCACGGACCTCTGGGTTATGGGCCCAGCACGCTTCCACTGCGCCACTCTGCTGCCTGGGGTTGCGCCGGCTCTTCGCCACGTGACGTGGGACACTTGGAAAGTGTTGTCTGCGTCGCTTTCACACGCCTGTATTTAATTGCGTATCATCTCCTACAGCTCTCAGCTTGACTTGTCTCGACTTTGCTCGACTGACGCTACGCTGACGCTTGCAGGCAGCGATATTTACCACGATCGACTCGACATGCAGCTGCGAGATGCACAGGAGCAACAAAGCACTCCACGGTGCGGCGACATACGAAATCCACTGCCCAGCTACGCGTCGGCAACTAACAAAACGCCGACCCTGCCAGGATTCGAACCTGGAATCTTCTGATCCGTAGTCAGACGCGTTATCCGTTGCGCCACAGGGCCAGTGGCAGCATTTCTTTCTACGAGACAAGTGCAATTCGCTAAGAAACGTGTTCTCCATGGCTGAGCAAGCTCCCAAGGAAGGTACCTTTCGTGCAGCTGCGTGGCCGCAGTGCGCCTGCAGAGCTTAGAGCTTGCCACGCATCTGCTCTCGCTGTTCGACAGGTAGCAGAAGGCAAGGCGCGCGTTTTCCCACGTTTTCTCGACGACGAGAGCCGGTTGATGTGCATGTAAGCGTAGCATATGAAACAAGAATAGCACGAAGCATTGGTAGTCAGGTGCCAAAGTCGCAGTATGGCATCAGGTGGCGATCGTATGTTTCTGTGGCCACCACTGGATTGCAGCAAAGTGAATACCGCTAACTGAAAGCACTCTGTTGTAGCCCCAGTGGCGCAATTGGTTAGCGCACGGTACTTATAAGGCAGTAGCCGTGAGCAATGCCGGGGTTGTGAGTTCGAGCCTCACCTGGGGCATACTTTTATTTCTTAGCAGCTGTCTCTGACAGCAACAGGAGGCTAGGTTTGAGATGTATCAGCTATTTGAGTAACATAATTGTGCATTCGAGACGCTAGCTGCGTCTTCCTCGGTAGTATAGTGGTCAGTATCCCCGCCTGTCACGCGGGAGACCGGGGTTCGATTCCCCGCCGGGGAGGCACATCCGATTTTTAATTGCTGCTCTATCACTCGCCGAACTTAGTGTAGGTCGTTTGCGGCTACTAGCACCATATCTCTCGCACACAGGCACCTGTCTACAGCGCATCCTCGGTAGTATAGTGGTTAGTATCCCCGCCTGTCACGCGGGAGACCGGGGTTCGATTCCCCGCCGGGGAGATGCGATTTTTATCTCACAACCCTGTTCGAGTGTTGCGCGTATGTGGGTCGTAAGAGCATTAACTTTGCGATCGTGGAGTGTAGTTGGCGCAAAATCTTAAAAAATGCTACAACTTAGGAAGTGGTTCTCGCATTCTTCACATTTCAGAACTGCGGGGTATGCTGTTAACGCTGTATCAAAGCACCCCAGCCGACGCTGTGGGCGTAATAATCGAGCTCGGCACAGTCCGCAAAAGAAATAATTTTAGCAGAGCGTGGTTTCGATCCACGGACCTCTGGGTTATGGGCCCAGCACGCTTCCACTGCGCCACTCTGCTGCCTGGGGTTGCGCCGGCTCTTCGCCACGTGACGTGGGACACTTGGAAAGTGTTGTCTGCGTCGCTTTCACACGCCTGTATTTAATTGCGTATCATCTCCTACAGCTCTCAGCTTGACTTTTCTCGACTTTGCTCGACTGACGCTACGCTGACGCTTGCAGGCAGCGATATTTACCACGATCGACTCGACATGCAGCTGCGAGATGCACAGGAGCAACAAAGCACTCCACGGTGCGGCGACAACGAAATCCACTGCCCAGCTACGCGTCGGCAACTAACAAAACGCCGACCCTGCCAGGATTCGAACCTGGAATCTTCTGATCCGTAGTCAGACGCGTTATCCGTTGCGCCACAGGGCCAGTGGCAGCATTTCTTTCTACGAGACAAGTGCAATTCGCTAAGAAACGTGTTCTCCATGGCTGAGCAAGCTCCCAAGGAAGGTACCTTTCGTGCAGCTGCGTGGCCGCAGTGCGCCTGCAGAGCTTAGAGCTTGCCACGCATCTGCTCTCGCTGTTCGACAGGTAGCAGAAGGCAAGGCGCGCGTTTTCCCACGTTTTCTCGACGACGAGAGCCGGTTGATGTGCATGTAAGCGTAGCATATGAAACAAGAATAGCACGAAGCATTGGTAGTCAGGTGCCAAAGTCGCAGTATGGCATCAGGTGGCGATCGTATGTTTCTGTGGCCACCACTGGATTGCAGCAAAGTGAATACCGCTAACTGAAAGCACTCTGTTGTAGCCCCAGTGGCGCAATTGGTTAGCGCACGGTACTTATAAGGCAGTAGCCGTGAGCAACGCCGGGGTTGTGAGTTCGAGCCTCACCTGGGGCATACTTTTATTTCTTAGCAGCTGTCTCTGACAGCAACAGGAGGCTAGGTTTGAGATGTATCAGCTATTTGAGTAACATAATTGTGCATTCGAGACGCTAGCTGCGTCTTCCTCGGTAGTATAGTGGTCAGTATCCCCGCCTGTCACGCGGGAGACCGGGGTTCGATTCCCCGCCGGGGAGGCACATCCGATTTTTAATTGCTGCTCTATCACTCGCCGAACTTAGTGTAGGTCGTTTGCGGCTACTAGCACCATATCTCTCGCACACAGGCACCTGTCTACAGCGCATCCTCGGTAGTATAGTGGTTAGTATCCCCGCCTGTCACGCGGGAGACCGGGGTTCGATTCCCCGCCGGGGAGATGCGATTTTTATCTCACAACCCTGTTCGAGTGTTGCGCGTATGTGGGTCGTAAGAGCATTAACTTTGCGATCGTGGAGTGTAGTTGGCGCAAAATCTTAAAAAATGCTACAACTTAGGAAGTGGTTCTCGCATTCTTCACATTTCAGAACTGCGGGGTATGCTGTTAACGCTGTATCAAAGCACCCCAGCCGACGCTGTGGGCGTAATAATCGAGCTCGGCACAGTCCGCAAAAGAAATAATTTTAGCAGAGCGTGGTTTCGATCCACGGACCTCTGGGTTATGGGCCCAGCACGCTTCCACTGCGCCACTCTGCTGCCTGGGGTTGCGCCGGCTCTTCGCCACGTGACGTGGGACACTTGGAAAGTGTTGTCTGCGTCGCTTTCACACGCCTGTATTTAATTGCGTATCATCTCCTACAGCTCTCAGCTTGACTTTTCTCGACTTTGCTCGACTGACGCTACGCTGACGCTTGCAGGCAGCGATATTTACCACGATCGACTCGACATGCAGCTGCGAGATGCACAGGAGCAACAAAGCACTCCACGGTGCGGCGACAACGAAATCCACTGCCCAGCTACGCGTCGGCAACTAACAAAACGCCGACCCTGCCAGGATTCGAACCTGGAATCTTCTGATCCGTAGTCAGACGCGTTATCCGTTGCGCCACAGGGACAGTGGCAGCATTTCTTTCTACGAGACAAGTGCAATTCGCTAAGAAACGTGTTCTCCATGGCTGAGCAAGCTCCCAAGGAAGGTACCTTTCGTGCAGCTGCGTGGCCGCAGTGCGCCTGCAGAGCTTAGAGCTTGCCACGCATCTGCTCTCGCTGTTCGACAGGTAGCAGAAGGCAAGGCGCGCGTTTTCCCACGTTTTCTCGACGACGAGAGCCGGTTGATGTGCATGTAAGCGTAGCATATGAAACAAGAATAGCACGAAGCATTGGTAGTCAGGTGCCAAAGTCGCAGTATGGCATCAGGTGGCGATCGTATGTTTCTGTGGCCACCACTGGATTGCAGCAAAGTGAATACCGCTAACTGAGAGCACTCTGTTGTAGCCCCAGTGGCGCAATTGGTTAGCGCACGGTACTTATAAGGCAGTAGCCGTGAGCAATGCCGGGGTTGTGAGTTCGAGCCTCACCTGGGGCATACTTTTATTTCTTAGCAGCTGTCTCTGACAGCAACAGGAGGCTAGGTTTGAGATGTATCAGCTATTTGAGTAACATAATTGTGCATTCGAGACGCTAGCTGCGTCTTCCTCGGTAGTATAGTGGTCAGTATCCCCGCCTGTCACGCGGGAGACCGGGGTTCGATTCCCCGCCGGGGAGGCACATCCGATTTTTAATTGCTGCTCTATCACTCGCCGAACTTAGTGTAGGTCGTTTGCGGCTACTAGCACCATATCTCTCGCACACAGGCACCTGTCTACAGCGCATCCTCGGTAGTATAGTGGTTAGTATCCCCGCCTGTCACGCGGGAGACCGGGGTTCGATTCCCCGCCGGGGAGATGCGATTTTTATCTCACAACCCTGTTCGAGTGTTGCGCGTATGTGGGTCGTAAGAGCATTAACTTTGCGATCGTGGAGTGTAGTTGGCGCAAAATCTTAAAAAATGCTACAACTTAGGAAGTGGTTCTCGCATTCTTCACATTTCAGAACTGCGGGGTATGCTGTTAACGCTGTATCAAAGCACCCCAGCCGACGCTGTGGGCGTAATAATCGAGCTCGGCACAGTCCGCAAAAGAAATAATTTTAGCAGAGCGTGGTTTCGATCCACGGACCTCTGGGTTATGGGCCCAGCACGCTTCCACTGCGCCACTCTGCTGCCTGGGGTTGCGCCGGCTCTTCGCCACGTGACGTGGGACACTTGGAAAGTGTTGTCTGCGTCGCTTTCACACGCCTGTATTTAATTGCGTATCATCTCCTACAGCTCTCAGCTTGACTTGTCTCGACTTTGCTCGACTGACGCTACGCTGACGCTTGCAGGCAGCGATATTTACCACGATCGACTCGACATGCAGCTGCGAGATGCACAGGAGCAACAAAGCACTCCACGGTGCGGCGACATACGAAATCCACTGCCCAGCTACGCGTCGGCAACTAACAAAACGCCGACCCTGCCAGGATTCGAACCTGGAATCTTCTGATCCGTAGTCAGACGCGTTATCCGTTGCGCCACAGGGCCAGTGGCAGCATTTCTTTCTACGAGACAAGTGCAATTCGCTAAGAAACGTGTTCTCCATGGCTGAGCAAGCTCCCAAGGAAGGTACCTTTCGTGCAGCTGCGTGGCCGCAGTGCGCCTGCAGAGCTTAGAGCTTGCCACGCATCTGCTCTCGCTGTTCGACAGGTAGCAGAAGGCAAGGCGCGCGTTTTCCCACGTTTTCTCGACGACGAGAGCCGGTTGATGTGCATGTAAGCGTAGCATATGAAACAAGAATAGCACGAAGCATTGGTAGTCAGGTGCCAAAGTCGCAGTATGGCATCAGGTGGCGATCGTATGTTTCTGTGGCCACCACTGGATTGCAGCAAAGTGAATACCGCTAACTGAGAGCACTCTGTTGTAGCCCCAGTGGCGCAATTGGTTAGCGCACGGTACTTATAAGGCAGTAGCCGTGAGCAATGCCGGGGTTGTGAGTTCGAGCCTCACCTGGGGCATACTTTTATTTCTTAGCAGCTGTCTCTGACAGCAACAGGAGGCTAGGTTTGAGATGTATCAGCTATTTGAGTAACATAATTGTGCATTCGAGACGCTAGCTGCGTCTTCCTCGGTAGTATAGTGGTCAGTATCCCCGCCTGTCACGCGGGAGACCGGGGTTCGATTCCCCGCCGGGGAGGCACATCCGATTTTTAATTGCTGCTCTATCACTCGCCGAACTTAGTGTAGGTCGTTTGCGGCTACTAGCACCATATCTCTCGCACACAGGCACCTGTCTACAGCGCATCCTCGGTAGTATAGTGGTTAGTATCCCCGCCTGTCACGCGGGAGACCGGGGTTCGATTCCCCGCCGGGGAGATGCGATTTTTATCTCACAACCCTGTTCGAGTGTTGCGCGTATGTGGGTCGTAAGAGCATTAACTTTGCGATCGTGGAGTGTAGTTGGCGCAAAATCTTAAAAAATGCTACAACTTAGGAAGTGGTTCTCGCATTCTTCACATTTCAGAACTGCGGGGTATGCTGTTAACGCTGTATCAAAGCACCCCAGCCGACGCTGTGGGCGTAATAATCGAGCTCGGCACAGTCCGCAAAAGAAATAATTTTAGCAGAGCGTGGTTTCGATCCACGGACCTCTGGGTTATGGGCCCAGCACGCTTCCACTGCGCCACTCTGCTGCCTGGGGTTGCGCCGGCTCTTCGCCACGTGACGTGGGACACTTGGAAAGTGTTGTCTGCGTCGCTTTCACACGCCTGTATTTAATTGCGTATCATCTCCTACAGCTCTCAGCTTGACTTGTCTCGACTTTGCTCGACTGACGCTACGCTGACGCTTGCAGGCAGCGATATTTACCACGATCGACTCGACATGCAGCTGCGAGATGCACAGGAGCAACAAAGCACCCCACGGTGCGGCGACATACGAAATCCACTGCCCAGCTACGCGTCGGCAACTAACAAAACGCCGACCCTGCCAGGATTCGAACCTGGAATCTTCTGATCCGTAGTCAGACGCGTTATCCGTTGCGCCACAGGGCCAGTGGCAGCATTTCTTTCTACGAGACAAGTGCAATTCGCTAAGAAACGTGTTCTCCATGGCTGAGCAAGCTCCCAAGGAAGGTACCTTTCGTGCAGCTGCGTGGCCGCAGTGCGCCTGCAGAGCTTAGAGCTTGCCACGCATCTGCTCTCGCTGTTCGACAGGTAGCAGAAGGCAAGGCGCGCGTTTTCCCACGTTTTCTCGACGACGAGAGCCGGTTGATGTGCATGTAAGCGTAGCATATGAAACAAGAATAGCACGAAGCATTGGTAGTCAGGTGCCAAAGTCGCAGTATGGCATCAGGTGGCGATCGTATGTTTCTGTGGCCACCACTGGATTGCAGCAAAGTGAATACCGCTAACTGAGAGCACTCTGTTGTAGCCCCAGTGGCGCAATTGGTTAGCGCACGGTACTTATAAGGCAGTAGCCGTGAGCAATGCCGGGGTTGTGAGTTCGAGCCTCACCTGGGGCATACTTTTATTTCTTAGCAGCTGTCTCTGACAGCAACAGGAGGCTAGGTTTGAGATGTATCAGCTATTTGAGTAACATAATTGTGCATTCGAGACGCTAGCTGCGTCTTCCTCGGTAGTATAGTGGTCAGTATCCCCGCCTGTCACGCGGGAGACCGGGGTTCGATTCCCCGCCGGGGAGGCACATCCGATTTTTAATTGCTGCTCTATCACTCGCCGAACTTAGTGTAGGTCGTTTGCGGCTACTAGCACCATATCTCTCGCACACAGGCACCTGTCTACAGCGCATCCTCGGTAGTATAGTGGTTAGTATCCCCGCCTGTCACGCGGGAGACCGGGGTTCGATTCCCCGCCGGGGAGATGCGATTTTTATCTCACAACCCTGTTCGAGTGTTGCGCGTATGTGGGTCGTAAGAGCATTAACTTTGCGATCGTGGAGTGTAGTTGGCGCAAAATCTTAAAAAATGCTACAACTTAGGAAGTGGTTCTCGCATTCTTCACATTTCAGAACTGCGGGGTATGCTGTTAACGCTGTATCAAAGCACCCCAGCCGACGCTGTGGGCGTAATAATCGAGCTCGGCACAGTCCGCAAAAGAAATAATTTTAGCAGAGCGTGGTTTCGATCCACGGACCTCTGGGTTATGGGCCCAGCACGCTTCCACTGCGCCACTCTGCTGCCTGGGGTTGCGCCGGCTCTTCGCCACGTGACGTGGGACACTTGGAAAGTGTTGTCTGCGTCCCTTTCACACGCCTGTATTTAATTGCGTATCATCTCCTACAGCTCTCAGCTTGACTTGTCTCGACTTTGCTCGACTGACGCTACGCTGACGCTTGCAGGCAGCGATATTTACCACGATCGACTCGACATGCAGCTGCGAGATGCACAGGAGCAACAAAGCACTCCACGGTGCGGCGACATACGAAATCCACTGCCCAGCTACGCGTCGGCAACTAACAAAACGCCGACCCTGCCAGGATTCGAACCTGGAATCTTCTGATCCGTAGTCAGACGCGTTATCCGTTGCGCCACAGGGCCAGTGGCAGCATTTCTTTCTACGAGACAAGTGCAATTCGCTAAGAAACGTGTTCTCCATGGCTGAGCAAGCTCCCAAGGAAGGTACCTTTCGTGCAGCTGCGTGGCCGCAGTGCGCCTGCAGAGCTTAGAGCTTGCCACGCATCTGCTCTCGCTGTTCGACAGGTAGCAGAAGGCAAGGCGCGCGTTTTCCCACGTTTTCTCGACGACGAGAGCCGGTTGATGTGCATGTAAGCGTAGCATATGAAACAAGAATAGCACGAAGCATTGGTAGTCAGGTGCCAAAGTCGCAGTATGGCATCAGGTGGCGATCGTATGTTTCTGTGGCCACCACTGGATTGCAGCAAAGTGAATACCGCTAACTGAGAGCACTCTGTTGTAGCCCCAGTGGCGCAATTGGTTAGCGCACGGTACTTATAAGGCAGTAGCCGTGAGCAATGCCGGGGTTGTGAGTTCGAGCCTCACCTGGGGCATACTTTTATTTCTTAGCAGCTGTCTCTGACAGCAACAGGAGGCTAGGTTTGAGATGTATCAGCTATTTGAGTAACATAATTGTGCATTCGAGACGCTAGCTGCGTCTTCCTCGGTAGTATAGTGGTCAGTATCCCCGCCTGTCACGCGGGAGACCGGGGTTCGATTCCCCGCCGGGGAGGCACATCCGATTTTTAATTGCTGCTCTATCACTCGCCGAACTTAGTGTAGGTCGTTTGCGGCTACTAGCACCATATCTCTCGCACACAGGCACCTGTCTACAGCGCATCCTCGGTAGTATAGTGGTTAGTATCCCCGCCTGTCACGCGGGAGACCGGGGTTCGATTCCCCGCCGGGGAGATGCGATTTTTATCTCACAACCCTGTTCGAGTGTTGCGCGTATGTGGGTCGTAAGAGCATTAACTTTGCGATCGTGGAGTGTAGTTGGCGCAAAATCTTAAAAAATGCTACAACTTAGGAAGTGGTTCTCGCATTCTTCACATTTCAGAACTGCGGGGTATGCTGTTAACGCTGTATCAAAGCACCCCAGCCGACGCTGTGGGCGTAATAATCGAGCTCGGCACAGTCCGCAAAAGAAATAATTTTAGCAGAGCGTGGTTTCGATCCACGGACCTCTGGGTTATGGGCCCAGCACGCTTCCACTGCGCCACTCTGCTGCCTGGGGTTGCGCCGGCTCTTCGCCACGTGACGTGGGACACTTGGAAAGTGTTGTCTGCGTCCCTTTCACACGCCTGTATTTAATTGCGTATCATCTCCTACAGCTCTCAGCTTGACTTGTCTCGACTTTGCTCGACTGACGCTACGCTGACGCTTGCAGGCAGCGATATTTACCACGATCGACTCGACATGCAGCTGCGAGATGCACAGGAGCAACAAAGCACTCCACGGTGCGGCGACATACGAAATCCACTGCCCAGCTACGCGTCGGCAACTAACAAAACGCCGACCCTGCCAGGATTCGAACCTGGAATCTTCTGATCCGTAGTCAGACGCGTTATCCGTTGCGCCACAGGGCCAGTGGCAGCATTTCTTTCTACGAGACAAGTGCAATTCGCTAAGAAACGTGTTCTCCATGGCTGAGCAAGCTCCCAAGGAAGGTACCTTTCGTGCAGCTGCGTGGCCGCAGTGCGCCTGCAGAGCTTAGAGCTTGCCACGCATCTGCTCTCGCTGTTCGACAGGTAGCAGAAGGCAAGGCGCGCGTTTTCCCACGTTTTCTCGACGACGAGAGCCGGTTGATGTGCATGTAAGCGTAGCATATGAAACAAGAATAGCACGAAGCATTGGTAGTCAGGTGCCAAAGTCGCAGTATGGCATCAGGTGGCGATCGTATGTTTCTGTGGCCACCACTGGATTGCAGCAAAGTGAATACCGCTAACTGAGAGCACTCTGTTGTAGCCCCAGTGGCGCAATTGGTTAGCGCACGGTACTTATAAGGCAGTAGCCGTGAGCAATGCCGGGGTTGTGAGTTCGAGCCTCACCTGGGGCATACTTTTATTTCTTAGCAGCTGTCTCTGACAGCAACAGGAGGCTAGGTTTGAGATGTATCAGCTATTTGAGTAACATAATTGTGCATTCGAGACGCTAGCTGCGTCTTCCTCGGTAGTATAGTGGTCAGTATCCCCGCCTGTCACGCGGGAGACCGGGGTTCGATTCCCCGCCGGGGAGGCACATCCGATTTTTAATTGCTGCTCTATCACTCGCCGAACTTAGTGTAGGTCGTTTGCGGCTACTAGCACCATATCTCTCGCACACAGGCACCTGTCTACAGCGCATCCTCGGTAGTATAGTGGTTAGTATCCCCGCCTGTCACGCGGGAGACCGGGGTTCGATTCCCCGCCGGGGAGATGCGATTTTTATCTCACAACCCTGTTCGAGTGTTGCGCGTATGTGGGTCGTAAGAGCATTAACTTTGCGATCGTGGAGTGTAGTTGGCGCAAAATCTTAAAAAATGCTACAACTTAGGAAGTGGTTCTCGCATTCTTCACATTTCAGAACTGCGGGGTATGCTGTTAACGCTGTATCAAAGCACCCCAGCCGACGCTGTGGGCGTAATAATCGAGCTCGGCACAGTCCGCAAAAGAAATAATTTTAGCAGAGCGTGGTTTCGATCCACGGACCTCTGGGTTATGGGCCCAGCACGCTTCCACTGCGCCACTCTGCTGCCTGGGGTTGCGCCGGCTCTTCGCCACGTGACGTGGGACACTTGGAAAGTGTTGTCTGCGTCGCTTTCACACGCCTGTATTTAATTGCGTATCATCTCCTACAGCTCTCAGCTTGACTTGTCTCGACTTTGCTCGACTGACGCTACGCTGACGCTTGCAGGCAGCGATATTTACCACGATCGACTCGACATGCAGCTGCGAGATGCACAGGAGCAACAAAGCACTCCACGGTGCGGCGACATACGAAATCCACTGCCCAGCTACGCGTCGGCAACTAACAAAACGCCGACCCTGCCAGGATTCGAACCTGGAATCTTCTGATCCGTAGTCAGACGCGTTATCCGTTGCGCCACAGGGCCAGTGGCAGCATTTCTTTCTACGAGACAAGTGCAATTCGCTAAGAAACGTGTTCTCCATGGCTGAGCAAGCTCCCAAGGAAGGTACCTTTCGTGCAGCTGCGTGGCCGCAGTGCGCCTGCAGAGCTTAGAGCTTGCCACGCATCTGCTCTCGCTGTTCGACAGGTAGCAGAAGGCAAGGCGCGCGTTTTCCCACGTTTTCTCGACGACGAGAGCCGGTTGATGTGCATGTAAGCGTAGCATATGAAACAAGAATAGCACGAAGCATTGGTAGTCAGGTGCCAAAGTCGCAGTATGGCATCAGGTGGCGATCGTATGTTTCTGTGGCCACCACTGGATTGCAGCAAAGTGAATACCGCTAACTGAAAGCACTCTGTTGTAGCCCCAGTGGCGCAATTGGTTAGCGCACGGTACTTATAAGGCAGTAGCCGTGAGCAATGCCGGGGTTGTGAGTTCGAGCCTCACCTGGGGCATACTTTTATTTCTTAGCAGCTGTCTCTGACAGCAACAGGAGGCTAGGTTTGAGATGTATCAGCTATTTGAGTAACATAATTGTGCATTCGAGACGCTAGCTGCGTCTTCCTCGGTAGTATAGTGGTCAGTATCCCCGCCTGTCACGCGGGAGACCGGGGTTCGATTCCCCGCCGGGGAGGCACATCCGATTTTTAATTGCTGCTCTATCACTCGCCGAACTTAGTGTAGGTCGTTTGCGGCTACTAGCACCATATCTCTCGCACACAGGCACCTATCTACAGCGCATCCTCGGTAGTATAGTGGTTAGTATCCCCGCCTGTCACGCGGGAGACCGGGGTTCGATTCCCCGCCGGGGAGATGCGATTTTTATCTCACAACCCTGTTCGAGTGTTGCGCGTATGTGGGTCGTAAGAGCATTAACTTTGCGATCGTGGAGTGTAGTTGGCGCAAAATCTTAAAAAATGCTACAACTTAGGAAGTGGTTCTCGCATTCTTCACATTTCAGAACTGCGGGGTATGCTGTTAACGCTGTATCAAAGCACCCCAGCCGACGCTGTGGGCGTAATAATCGAGCTCGGCACAGTCCGCAAAAGAAATAATTTTAGCAGAGCGTGGTTTCGATCCACGGACCTCTGGGTTATGGGCCCAGCACGCTTCCACTGCGCCACTCTGCTGCCTGGGGTTGCGCCGGCTCTTCGCCACGTGACGTGGGACACTTGGAAAGTGTTGTCTGCGTCCCTTTCACACGCCTGTATTTAATTGCGTATCATCTCCTACAGCTCTCAGCTTGACTTGTCTCGACTTTGCTCGACTGACGCTACGCTGACGCTTGCAGGCAGCGATATTTACCACGATCGACTCGACATGCAGCTGCGAGATGCACAGGAGCAACAAAGCACTCCACGGTGCGGCGACATACGAAATCCACTGCCCAGCTACGCGTCGGCAACTAACAAAACGCCGACCCTGCCAGGATTCGAACCTGGAATCTTCTGATCCGTAGTCAGACGCGTTATCCGTTGCGCCACAGGGCCAGTGGCAGCATTTCTTTCTACGAGACAAGTGCAATTCGCTAAGAAACGTGTTCTCCATGGCTGAGCAAGCTCCCAAGGAAGGTACCTTTCGTGCAGCTGCGTGGCCGCAGTGCGCCTGCAGAGCTTAGAGCTTGCCACGCATCTGCTCTCGCTGTTCGACAGGTAGCAGAAGGCAAGGCGCGCGTTTTCCCACGTTTTCTCGACGACGAGAGCCGGTTGATGTGCATGTAAGCGTAGCATATGAAACAAGAATAGCACGAAGCATTGGTAGTCAGGTGCCAAAGTCGCAGTATGGCATCAGGTGGCGATCGTATGTTTCTGTGGCCACCACTGGATTGCAGCAAAGTGAATACCGCTAACTGAGAGCACTCTGTTGTAGCCCCAGTGGCGCAATTGGTTAGCGCACGGTACTTATAAGGCAGTAGCCGTGAGCAATGCCGGGGTTGTGAGTTCGAGCCTCACCTGGGGCATACTTTTATTTCTTAGCAGCTGTCTCTGACAGCAACAGGAGGCTAGGTTTGAGATGTATCAGCTATTTGAGTAACATAATTGTGCATTCGAGACGCTAGCTGCGTCTTCCTCGGTAGTATAGTGGTCAGTATCCCCGCCTGTCACGCGGGAGACCGGGGTTCGATTCCCCGCCGGGGAGGCACATCCGATTTTTAATTGCTGCTCTATCACTCGCCGAACTTAGTGTAGGTCGTTTGCGGCTACTAGCACCATATCTCTCGCACACAGGCACCTGTCTACAGCGCATCCTCGGTAGTATAGTGGTTAGTATCCCCGCCTGTCACGCGGGAGACCGGGGTTCGATTCCCCGCCGGGGAGATGCGATTTTTATCTCACAACCCTGTTCGAGTGTTGCGCGTATGTGGGTCGTAAGAGCATTAACTTTGCGATCGTGGAGTGTAGTTGGCGCAAAATCTTAAAAAATGCTACAACTTAGGAAGTGGTTCTCGCATTCTTCACATTTCAGAACTGCGGGGTATGCTGTTAACGCTGTATCAAAGCACCCCAGCCGACGCTGTGGGCGTAATAATCGAGCTCGGCACAGTCCGCAAAAGAAATAATTTTAGCAGAGCGTGGTTTCGATCCACGGACCTCTGGGTTATGGGCCCAGCACGCTTCCACTGCGCCACTCTGCTGCCTGGGGTTGCGCCGGCTCTTCGCCACGTGACGTGGGACACTTGGAAAGTGTTGTCTGCGTCCCTTTCACACGCCTGTATTTAATTGCGTATCATCTCCTACAGCTCTCAGCTTGACTTGTCTCGACTTTGCTCGACTGACGCTACGCTGACGCTTGCAGGCAGCGATATTTACCACGATCGACTCGACATGCAGCTGCGAGATGCACAGGAGCAACAAAGCACTCCACGGTGCGGCGACATACGAAATCCACTGCCCAGCTACGCGTCGGCAACTAACAAAACGCCGACCCTGCCAGGATTCGAACCTGGAATCTTCTGATCCGTAGTCAGACGCGTTATCCGTTGCGCCACAGGGCCAGTGGCAGCATTTCTTTCTACGAGACAAGTGCAATTCGCTAAGAAACGTGTTCTCCATGGCTGAGCAAGCTCCCAAGGAAGGTACCTTTCGTGCAGCTGCGTGGCCGCAGTGCGCCTGCAGAGCTTAGAGCTTGCCACGCATCTGCTCTCGCTGTTCGACAGGTAGCAGAAGGCAAGGCGCGCGTTTTCCCACGTTTTCTCGACGACGAGAGCCGGTTGATGTGCATGTAAGCGTAGCATATGAAACAAGAATAGCACGAAGCATTGGTAGTCAGGTGCCAAAGTCGCAGTATGGCATCAGGTGGCGATCGTATGTTTCTGTGGCCACCACTGGATTGCAGCAAAGTGAATACCGCTAACTGAGAGCACTCTGTTGTAGCCCCAGTGGCGCAATTGGTTAGCGCACGGTACTTATAAGGCAGTAGCCGTGAGCAATGCCGGGGTTGTGAGTTCGAGCCTCACCTGGGGCATACTTTTATTTCTTAGCAGCTGTCTCTGACAGCAACAGGAGGCTAGGTTTGAGATGTATCAGCTATTTGAGTAACATAATTGTGCATTCGAGACGCTAGCTGCGTCTTCCTCGGTAGTATAGTGGTCAGTATCCCCGCCTGTCACGCGGGAGACCGGGGTTCGATTCCCCGCCGGGGAGGCACATCCGATTTTTAATTGCTGCTCTATCACTCGCCGAACTTAGTGTAGGTCGTTTGCGGCTACTAGCACCATATCTCTCGCACACAGGCACCTGTCTACAGCGCATCCTCGGTAGTATAGTGGTTAGTATCCCCGCCTGTCACGCGGGAGACCGGGGTTCGATTCCCCGCCGGGGAGATGCGATTTTTATCTCACAACCCTGTTCGAGTGTTGCGCGTATGTGGGTCGTAAGAGCATTAACTTTGCGATCGTGGAGTGTAGTTGGCGCAAAATCTTAAAAAATGCTACAACTTAGGAAGTGGTTCTCGCATTCTTCACATTTCAGAACTGCGGGGTATGCTGTTAACGCTGTATCAAAGCACCCCAGCCGACGCTGTGGGCGTAATAATCGAGCTCGGCACAGTCCGCAAAAGAAATAATTTTAGCAGAGCGTGGTTTCGATCCACGGACCTCTGGGTTATGGGCCCAGCACGCTTCCACTGCGCCACTCTGCTGCCTGGGGTTGCGCCGGCTCTTCGCCACGTGACGTGGGACACTTGGAAAGTGTTGTCTGCGTCGCTTTCACACGCCTGTATTTAATTGCGTATCATCTCCTACAGCTCTCAGCTTGACTTGTCTCGACTTTGCTCGACTGACGCTACGCTGACGCTTGCAGGCAGCGATATTTACCACGATCGACTCGACATGCAGCTGCGAGATGCACAGGAGCAACAAAGCACTCCACGGTGCGGCGACATACGAAATCCACTGCCCAGCTACGCGTCGGCAACTAACAAAACGCCGACCCTGCCAGGATTCGAACCTGGAATCTTCTGATCCGTAGTCAGACGCGTTATCCGTTGCGCCACAGGGCCAGTGGCAGCATTTCTTTCTACGAGACAAGTGCAATTCGCTAAGAAACGTGTTCTCCATGGCTGAGCAAGCTCCCAAGGAAGGTACCTTTCGTGCAGCTGCGTGGCCGCAGTGCGCCTGCAGAGCTTAGAGCTTGCCACGCATCTGCTCTCGCTGTTCGACAGGTAGCAGAAGGCAAGGCGCGCGTTTTCCCACGTTTTCTCGACGACGAGAGCCGGTTGATGTGCATGTAAGCGTAGCATATGAAACAAGAATAGCACGAAGCATTGGTAGTCAGGTGCCAAAGTCGCAGTATGGCATCAGGTGGCGATCGTATGTTTCTGTGGCCACCACTGGATTGCAGCAAAGTGAATACCGCTAACTGAAAGCACTCTGTTGTAGCCCCAGTGGCGCAATTGGTTAGCGCACGGTACTTATAAGGCAGTAGCCGTGAGCAATGCCGGGGTTGTGAGTTCGAGCCTCACCTGGGGCATACTTTTATTTCTTAGCAGCTGTCTCTGACAGCAACAGGAGGCTAGGTTTGAGATGTATCAGCTATTTGAGTAACATAATTGTGCATTCGAGACGCTAGCTGCGTCTTCCTCGGTAGTATAGTGGTCAGTATCCCCGCCTGTCACGCGGGAGACCGGGGTTCGATTCCCCGCCGGGGAGGCACATCCGATTTTTAATTGCTGCTCTATCACTCGCCGAACTTAGTGTAGGTCGTTTGCGGCTACTAGCACCATATCTCTCGCACACAGGCACCTGTCTACAGCGCATCCTCGGTAGTATAGTGGTTAGTATCCCCGCCTGTCACGCGGGAGACCGGGGTTCGATTCCCCGCCGGGGAGATGCGATTTTTATCTCACAACCCTGTTCGAGTGTTGCGCGTATGTGGGTCGTAAGAGCATTAACTTTGCGATCGTGGAGTGTAGTTGGCGCAAAATCTTAAAAAATGCTACAACTTAGGAAGTGGTTCTCGCATTCTTCACATTTCAGAACTGCGGGGTATGCTGTTAACGCTGTATCAAAGCACCCCAGCCGACGCTGTGGGCGTAATAATCGAGCTCGGCACAGTCCGCAAAAGAAATAATTTTAGCAGAGCGTGGTTTCGATCCACGGACCTCTGGGTTATGGGCCCAGCACGCTTCCACTGCGCCACTCTGCTGCCTGGGGTTGCGCCGGCTCTTCGCCACGTGACGTGGGACACTTGGAAAGTGTTGTCTGCGTCGCTTTCACACGCCTGTATTTAATTGCGTATCATCTCCTACAGCTCTCAGCTTGACTTGTCTCGACTTTGCTCGACTGACGCTACGCTGACGCTTGCAGGCAGCGATATTTACCACGATCGACTCGACATGCAGCTGCGAGATGCACAGGAGCAACAAAGCACTCCACGGTGCGGCGACATACGAAATCCACTGCCCAGCTACGCGTCGGCAACTAACAAAACGCCGACCCTGCCAGGATTCGAACCTGGAATCTTCTGATCCGTAGTCAGACGCGTTATCCGTTGCGCCACAGGGCCAGTGGCAGCATTTCTTTCTACGAGACAAGTGCAATTCGCTAAGAAACGTGTTCTCCATGGCTGAGCAAGCTCCCAAGGAAGGTACCTTTCGTGCAGCTGCGTGGCCGCAGTGCGCCTGCAGAGCTTAGAGCTTGCCACGCATCTGCTCTCGCTGTTCGACAGGTAGCAGAAGGCAAGGCGCGCGTTTTCCCACGTTTTCTCGACGACGAGAGCCGGTTGATGTGCATGTAAGCGTAGCATATGAAACAAGAATAGCACGAAGCATTGGTAGTCAGGTGCCAAAGTCGCAGTATGGCATCAGGTGGCGATCGTATGTTTCTGTGGCCACCACTGGATTGCAGCAAAGTGAATACCGCTAACTGAAAGCACTCTGTTGTAGCCCCAGTGGCGCAATTGGTTAGCGCACGGTACTTATAAGGCAGTAGCCGTGAGCAATGCCGGGGTTGTGAGTTCGAGCCTCACCTGGGGCATACTTTTATTTCTTAGCAGCTGTCTCTGACAGCAACAGGAGGCTAGGTTTGAGATGTATCAGCTATTTGAGTAACATAATTGTGCATTCGAGACGCTAGCTGCGTCTTCCTCGGTAGTATAGTGGTCAGTATCCCCGCCTGTCACGCGGGAGACCGGGGTTCGATTCCCCGCCGGGGAGGCACATCCGATTTTTAATTGCTGCTCTATCACTCGCCGAACTTAGTGTAGGTCGTTTGCGGCTACTAGCACCATATCTCTCGCACACAGGCACCTGTCTACAGCGCATCCTCGGTAGTATAGTGGTTAGTATCCCCGCCTGTCACGCGGGAGACCGGGGTTCGATTCCCCGCCGGGGAGATGCGATTTTTATCTCACAACCCTGTTCGAGTGTTGCGCGTATGTGGGTCGTAAGAGCATTAACTTTGCGATCGTGGAGTGTAGTTGGCGCAAAATCTTAAAAAATGCTACAACTTAGGAAGTGGTTCTCGCATTCTTCACATTTCAGAACTGCGGGGTATGCTGTTAACGCTGTATCAAAGCACCCCAGCCGACGCTGTGGGCGTAATAATCGAGCTCGGCACAGTCCGCAAAAGAAATAATTTTAGCAGAGCGTGGTTTCGATCCACGGACCTCTGGGTTATGGGCCCAGCACGCTTCCACTGCGCCACTCTGCTGCCTGGGGTTGCGCCGGCTCTTCGCCACGTGACGTGGGACACTTGGAAAGTGTTGTCTGCGTCGCTTTCACACGCCTGTATTTAATTGCGTATCATCTCCTACAGCTCTCAGCTTGACTTGTCTCGACTTTGCTCGACTGACGCTACGCTGACGCTTGCAGGCAGCGATATTTACCACGATCGACTCGACATGCAGCTGCGAGATGCACAGGAGCAACAAAGCACTCCACGGTGCGGCGACATACGAAATCCACTGCCCAGCTACGCGTCGGCAACTAACAAAACGCCGACCCTGCCAGGATTCGAACCTGGAATCTTCTGATCCGTAGTCAGACGCGTTATCCGTTGCGCCACAGGGCCAGTGGCAGCATTTCTTTCTACGAGACAAGTGCAATTCGCTAAGAAACGTGTTCTCCATGGCTGAGCAAGCTCCCAAGGAAGGTACCTTTCGTGCAGCTGCGTGGCCGCAGTGCGCCTGCAGAGCTTAGAGCTTGCCACGCATCTGCTCTCGCTGTTCGACAGGTAGCAGAAGGCAAGGCGCGCGTTTTCCCACGTTTTCTCGACGACGAGAGCCGGTTGATGTGCATGTAAGCGTAGCATATGAAACAAGAATAGCACGAAGCATTGGTAGTCAGGTGCCAAAGTCGCAGTATGGCATCAGGTGGCGATCGTATGTTTCTGTGGCCACCACTGGATTGCAGCAAAGTGAATACCGCTAACTGAAAGCACTCTGTTGTAGCCCCAGTGGCGCAATTGGTTAGCGCACGGTACTTATAAGGCAGTAGCCGTGAGCAATGCCGGGGTTGTGAGTTCGAGCCTCACCTGGGGCATACTTTTATTTCTTAGCAGCTGTCTCTGACAGCAACAGGAGGCTAGGTTTGAGATGTATCAGCTATTTGAGTAACATAATTGTGCATTCGAGACGCTAGCTGCGTCTTCCTCGGTAGTATAGTGGTCAGTATCCCCGCCTGTCACGCGGGAGACCGGGGTTCGATTCCCCGCCGGGGAGGCACATCCGATTTTTAATTGCTGCTCTATCACTCGCCGAACTTAGTGTAGGTCGTTTGCGGCTACTAGCACCATATCTCTCGCACACAGGCACCTGTCTACAGCGCATCCTCGGTAGTATAGTGGTTAGTATCCCCGCCTGTCACGCGGGAGACCGGGGTTCGATTCCCCGCCGGGGAGATGCGATTTTTATCTCACAACCCTGTTCGAGTGTTGCGCGTATGTGGGTCGTAAGAGCATTAACTTTGCGATCGTGGAGTGTAGTTGGCGCAAAATCTTAAAAAATGCTACAACTTAGGAAGTGGTTCTCGCATTCTTCACATTTCAGAACTGCGGGGTATGCTGTTAACGCTGTATCAAAGCACCCCAGCCGACGCTGTGGGCGTAATAATCGAGCTCGGCACAGTCCGCAAAAGAAATAATTTTAGCAGAGCGTGGTTTCGATCCACGGACCTCTGGGTTATGGGCCCAGCACGCTTCCAC
Source organism: Schistocerca piceifrons (assembly GCF_021461385.2). Classification (NCBI taxonomy): domain Eukaryota; kingdom Metazoa; phylum Arthropoda; class Insecta; order Orthoptera; family Acrididae; genus Schistocerca; species Schistocerca piceifrons. The sequence continues at coordinate 13,731 of NW_025726873.1, read as the reverse complement.
TGCGCCACTCTGCTGCCTGGGGTTGCGCCGGCTCTTCGCCACGTGACGTGGGACACTTGGAAAGTGTTGTCTGCGTCGCTTTCACACGCCTGTATTTAATTGCGTATCATCTCCTACAGCTCTCAGCTTGACTTGTCTCGACTTTGCTCGACTGACGCTACGCTGACGCTTGCAGGCAGCGATATTTACCACGATCGACTCGACATGCAGCTGCGAGATGCACAGGAGCAACAAAGCACTCCACGGTGCGGCGACATACGAAATCCACTGCCCAGCTACGCGTCGGCAACTAACAAAACGCCGACCCTGCCAGGATTCGAACCTGGAATCTTCTGATCCGTAGTCAGACGCGTTATCCGTTGCGCCACAGGGCCAGTGGCAGCATTTCTTTCTACGAGACAAGTGCAATTCGCTAAGAAACGTGTTCTCCATGGCTGAGCAAGCTCCCAAGGAAGGTACCTTTCGTGCAGCTGCGTGGCCGCAGTGCGCCTGCAGAGCTTAGAGCTTGCCACGCATCTGCTCTCGCTGTTCGACAGGTAGCAGAAGGCAAGGCGCGCGTTTTCCCACGTTTTCTCGACGACGAGAGCCGGTTGATGTGCATGTAAGCGTAGCATATGAAACAAGAATAGCACGAAGCATTGGTAGTCAGGTGCCAAAGTCGCAGTATGGCATCAGGTGGCGATCGTATGTTTCTGTGGCCACCACTGGATTGCAGCAAAGTGAATACCGCTAACTGAAAGCACTCTGTTGTAGCCCCAGTGGCGCAATTGGTTAGCGCACGGTACTTATAAGGCAGTAGCCGTGAGCAATGCCGGGGTTGTGAGTTCGAGCCTCACCTGGGGCATACTTTTATTTCTTAGCAGCTGTCTCTGACAGCAACAGGAGGCTAGGTTTGAGATGTATCAGCTATTTGAGTAACATAATTGTGCATTCGAGACGCTAGCTGCGTCTTCCTCGGTAGTATAGTGGTCAGTATCCCCGCCTGTCACGCGGGAGACCGGGGTTCGATTCCCCGCCGGGGAGGCACATCCGATTTTTAATTGCTGCTCTATCACTCGCCGAACTTAGTGTAGGTCGTTTGCGGCTACTAGCACCATATCTCTCGCACACAGGCACCTGTCTACAGCGCATCCTCGGTAGTATAGTGGTTAGTATCCCCGCCTGTCACGCGGGAGACCGGGGTTCGATTCCCCGCCGGGGAGATGCGATTTTTATCTCACAACCCTGTTCGAGTGTTGCGCGTATGTGGGTCGTAAGAGCATTAACTTTGCGATCGTGGAGTGTAGTTGGCGCAAAATCTTAAAAAATGCTACAACTTAGGAAGTGGTTCTCGCATTCTTCACATTTCAGAACTGCGGGGTATGCTGTTAACGCTGTATCAAAGCACCCCAGCCGACGCTGTGGGCGTAATAATCGAGCTCGGCACAGTCCGCAAAAGAAATAATTTTAGCAGAGCGTGGTTTCGATCCACGGACCTCTGGGTTATGGGCCCAGCACGCTTCCACTGCGCCACTCTGCTGCCTGGGGTTGCGCCGGCTCTTCGCCACGTGACGTGGGACACTTGGAAAGTGTTGTCTGCGTCGCTTTCACACGCCTGTATTTAATTGCGTATCATCTCCTACAGCTCTCAGCTTGACTTGTCTCGACTTTGCTCGACTGACGCTACGCTGACGCTTGCAGGCAGCGATATTTACCACGATCGACTCGACATGCAGCTGCGAGATGCACAGGAGCAACAAAGCACTCCACGGTGCGGCGACATACGAAATCCACTGCCCAGCTACGCGTCGGCAACTAACAAAACGCCGACCCTGCCAGGATTCGAACCTGGAATCTTCTGATCCGTAGTCAGACGCGTTATCCGTTGCGCCACAGGGCCAGTGGCAGCATTTCTTTCTACGAGACAAGTGCAATTCGCTAAGAAACGTGTTCTCCATGGCTGAGCAAGCTCCCAAGGAAGGTACCTTTCGTGCAGCTGCGTGGCCGCAGTGCGCCTGCAGAGCTTAGAGCTTGCCACGCATCTGCTCTCGCTGTTCGACAGGTAGCAGAAGGCAAGGCGCGCGTTTTCCCACGTTTTCTCGACGACGAGAGCCGGTTGATGTGCATGTAAGCGTAGCATATGAAACAAGAATAGCACGAAGCATTGGTAGTCAGGTGCCAAAGTCGCAGTATGGCATCAGGTGGCGATCGTATGTTTCTGTGGCCACCACTGGATTGCAGCAAAGTGAATACCGCTAACTGAGAGCACTCTGTTGTAGCCCCAGTGGCGCAATTGGTTAGCGCACGGTACTTATAAGGCAGTAGCCGTGAGCAATGCCGGGGTTGTGAGTTCGAGCCTCACCTGGGGCATACTTTTATTTCTTAGCAGCTGTCTCTGACAGCAACAGGAGGCTAGGTTTGAGATGTATCAGCTATTTGAGTAACATAATTGTGCATTCGAGACGCTAGCTGCGTCTTCCTCGGTAGTATAGTGGTCAGTATCCCCGCCTGTCACGCGGGAGACCGGGGTTCGATTCCCCGCCGGGGAGGCACATCCGATTTTTAATTGCTGCTCTATCACTCGCCGAACTTAGTGTAGGTCGTTTGCGGCTACTAGCACCATATCTCTCGCACACAGGCACCTGTCTACAGCGCATCCTCGGTAGTATAGTGGTTAGTATCCCCGCCTGTCACGCGGGAGACCGGGGTTCGATTCCCCGCCGGGGAGATGCGATTTTTATCTCACAACCCTGTTCGAGTGTTGCGCGTATGTGGGTCGTAAGAGCATTAACTTTGCGATCGTGGAGTGTAGTTGGCGCAAAATCTTAAAAAATGCTACAACTTAGGAAGTGGTTCTCGCATTCTTCACATTTCAGAACTGCGGGGTATGCTGTTAACGCTGTATCAAAGCACCCCAGCCGACGCTGTGGGCGTAATAATCGAGCTCGGCACAGTCCGCAAAAGAAATAATTTTAGCAGAGCGTGGTTTCGATCCACGGACCTCTGGGTTATGGGCCCAGCACGCTTCCACTGCGCCACTCTGCTGCCTGGGGTTGCGCCGGCTCTTCGCCACGTGACGTGGGACACTTGGAAAGTGTTGTCTGCGTCGCTTTCACACGCCTGTATTTAATTGCGTATCATCTCCTACAGCTCTCAGCTTGACTTGTCTCGACTTTGCTCGACTGACGCTACGCTGACGCTTGCAGGCAGCGATATTTACCACGATCGACTCGACATGCAGCTGCGAGATGCACAGGAGCAACAAAGCACTCCACGGTGCGGCGACATACGAAATCCACTGCCCAGCTACGCGTCGGCAACTAACAAAACGCCGACCCTGCCAGGATTCGAACCTGGAATCTTCTGATCCGTAGTCAGACGCGTTATCCGTTGCGCCACAGGGCCAGTGGCAGCATTTCTTTCTACGAGACAAGTGCAATTCGCTAAGAAACGTGTTCTCCATGGCTGAGCAAGCTCCCAAGGAAGGTACCTTTCGTGCAGCTGCGTGGCCGCAGTGCGCCTGCAGAGCTTAGAGCTTGCCACGCATCTGCTCTCGCTGTTCGACAGGTAGCAGAAGGCAAGGCGCGCGTTTTCCCACGTTTTCTCGACGACGAGAGCCGGTTGATGTGCATGTAAGCGTAGCATATGAAACAAGAATAGCACGAAGCATTGGTAGTCAGGTGCCAAAGTCGCAGTATGGCATCAGGTGGCGATCGTATGTTTCTGTGGCCACCACTGGATTGCAGCAAAGTGAATACCGCTAACTGAGAGCACTCTGTTGTAGCCCCAGTGGCGCAATTGGTTAGCGCACGGTACTTATAAGGCAGTAGCCGTGAGCAATGCCGGGGTTGTGAGTTCGAGCCTCACCTGGGGCATACTTTTATTTCTTAGCAGCTGTCTCTGACAGCAACAGGAGGCTAGGTTTGAGATGTATCAGCTATTTGAGTAACATAATTGTGCATTCGAGACGCTAGCTGCGTCTTCCTCGGTAGTATAGTGGTCAGTATCCCCGCCTGTCACGCGGGAGACCGGGGTTCGATTCCCCGCCGGGGAGGCACATCCGATTTTTAATTGCTGCTCTATCACTCGCCGAACTTAGTGTAGGTCGTTTGCGGCTACTAGCACCATATCTCTCGCACACAGGCACCTGTCTACAGCGCATCCTCGGTAGTATAGTGGTTAGTATCCCCGCCTGTCACGCGGGAGACCGGGGTTCGATTCCCCGCCGGGGAGATGCGATTTTTATCTCACAACCCTGTTCGAGTGTTGCGCGTATGTGGGTCGTAAGAGCATTAACTTTGCGATCGTGGAGTGTAGTTGGCGCAAAATCTTAAAAAATGCTACAACTTAGGAAGTGGTTCTCGCATTCTTCACATTTCAGAACTGCGGGGTATGCTGTTAACGCTGTATCAAAGCACCCCAGCCGACGCTGTGGGCGTAATAATCGAGCTCGGCACAGTCCGCAAAAGAAATAATTTTAGCAGAGCGTGGTTTCGATCCACGGACCTCTGGGTTATGGGCCCAGCACGCTTCCACTGCGCCACTCTGCTGCCTGGGGTTGCGCCGGCTCTTCGCCACGTGACGTGGGACACTTGGAAAGTGTTGTCTGCGTCGCTTTCACACGCCTGTATTTAATTGCGTATCATCTCCTACAGCTCTCAGCTTGACTTGTCTCGACTTTGCTCGACTGACGCTACGCTGACGCTTGCAGGCAGCGATATTTACCACGATCGACTCGACATGCAGCTGCGAGATGCACAGGAGCAACAAAGCACTCCACGGTGCGGCGACATACGAAATCCACTGCCCAGCTACGCGTCGGCAACTAACAAAACGCCGACCCTGCCAGGATTCGAACCTGGAATCTTCTGATCCGTAGTCAGACGCGTTATCCGTTGCGCCACAGGGCCAGTGGCAGCATTTCTTTCTACGAGACAAGTGCAATTCGCTAAGAAACGTGTTCTCCATGGCTGAGCAAGCTCCCAAGGAAGGTACCTTTCGTGCAGCTGCGTGGCCGCAGTGCGCCTGCAGAGCTTAGAGCTTGCCACGCATCTGCTCTCGCTGTTCGACAGGTAGCAGAAGGCAAGGCGCGCGTTTTCCCACGTTTTCTCGACGACGAGAGCCGGTTGATGTGCATGTAAGCGTAGCATATGAAACAAGAATAGCACGAAGCATTGGTAGTCAGGTGCCAAAGTCGCAGTATGGCATCAGGTGGCGATCGTATGTTTCTGTGGCCACCACTGGATTGCAGCAAAGTGAATACCGCTAACTGAGAGCACTCTGTTGTAGCCCCAGTGGCGCAATTGGTTAGCGCACGGTACTTATAAGGCAGTAGCCGTGAGCAATGCCGGGGTTGTGAGTTCGAGCCTCACCTGGGGCATACTTTTATTTCTTAGCAGCTGTCTCTGACAGCAACAGGAGGCTAGGTTTGAGATGTATCAGCTATTTGAGTAACATAATTGTGCATTCGAGACGCTAGCTGCGTCTTCCTCGGTAGTATAGTGGTCAGTATCCCCGCCTGTCACGCGGGAGACCGGGGTTCGATTCCCCGCCGGGGAGGCACATCCGATTTTTAATTGCTGCTCTATCACTCGCCGAACTTAGTGTAGGTCGTTTGCGGCTACTAGCACCATATCTCTCGCACACAGGCACCTGTCTACAGCGCATCCTCGGTAGTATAGTGGTTAGTATCCCCGCCTGTCACGCGGGAGACCGGGGTTCGATTCCCCGCCGGGGAGATGCGATTTTTATCTCACAACCCTGTTCGAGTGTTGCGCGTATGTGGGTCGTAAGAGCATTAACTTTGCGATCGTGGAGTGTAGTTGGCGCAAAATCTTAAAAAATGCTACAACTTAGGAAGTGGTTCTCGCATTCTTCACATTTCAGAACTGCGGGGTATGCTGTTAACGCTGTATCAAAGCACCCCAGCCGACGCTGTGGGCGTAATAATCGAGCTCGGCACAGTCCGCAAAAGAAATAATTTTAGCAGAGCGTGGTTTCGATCCACGGACCTCTGGGTTATGGGCCCAGCACGCTTCCACTGCGCCACTCTGCTGCCTGGGGTTGCGCCGGCTCTTCGCCACGTGACGTGGGACACTTGGAAAGTGTTGTCTGCGTCGCTTTCACACGCCTGTATTTAATTGCGTATCATCTCCTACAGCTCTCAGCTTGACTTGTCTCGACTTTGCTCGACTGACGCTACGCTGACGCTTGCAGGCAGCGATATTTACCACGATCGACTCGACATGCAGCTGCGAGATGCACAGGAGCAACAAAGCACTCCACGGTGCGGCGACATACGAAATCCACTGCCCAGCTACGCGTCGGCAACTAACAAAACGCCGACCCTGCCAGGATTCGAACCTGGAATCTTCTGATCCGTAGTCAGACGCGTTATCCGTTGCGCCACAGGGCCAGTGGCAGCATTTCTTTCTACGAGACAAGTGCAATTCGCTAAGAAACGTGTTCTCCATGGCTGAGCAAGCTCCCAAGGAAGGTACCTTTCGTGCAGCTGCGTGGCCGCAGTGCGCCTGCAGAGCTTAGAGCTTGCCACGCATCTGCTCTCGCTGTTCGACAGGTAGCAGAAGGCAAGGCGCGCGTTTTCCCACGTTTTCTCGACGACGAGAGCCGGTTGATGTGCATGTAAGCGTAGCATATGAAACAAGAATAGCACGAAGCATTGGTAGTCAGGTGCCAAAGTCGCAGTATGGCATCAGGTGGCGATCGTATGTTTCTGTGGCCACCACTGGATTGCAGCAAAGTGAATACCGCTAACTGAAAGCACTCTGTTGTAGCCCCAGTGGCGCAATTGGTTAGCGCACGGTACTTATAAGGCAGTAGCCGTGAGCAATGCCGGGGTTGTGAGTTCGAGCCTCACCTGGGGCATACTTTTATTTCTTAGCAGCTGTCTCTGACAGCAACAGGAGGCTAGGTTTGAGATGTATCAGCTATTTGAGTAACATAATTGTGCATTCGAGACGCTAGCTGCGTCTTCCTCGGTAGTATAGTGGTCAGTATCCCCGCCTGTCACGCGGGAGACCGGGGTTCGATTCCCCGCCGGGGAGGCACATCCGATTTTTAATTGCTGCTCTATCACTCGCCGAACTTAGTGTAGGTCGTTTGCGGCTACTAGCACCATATCTCTCGCACACAGGCACCTGTCTACAGCGCATCCTCGGTAGTATAGTGGTTAGTATCCCCGCCTGTCACGCGGGAGACCGGGGTTCGATTCCCCGCCGGGGAGATGCGATTTTTATCTCACAACCCTGTTCGAGTGTTGCGCGTATGTGGGTCGTAAGAGCATTAACTTTGCGATCGTGGAGTGTAGTTGGCGCAAAATCTTAAAAAATGCTACAACTTAGGAAGTGGTTCTCGCATTCTTCACATTTCAGAACTGCGGGGTATGCTGTTAACGCTGTATCAAAGCACCCCAGCCGACGCTGTGGGCGTAATAATCGAGCTCGGCACAGTCCGCAAAAGAAATAATTTTAGCAGAGCGTGGTTTCGATCCACGGACCTCTGGGTTATGGGCCCAGCACGCTTCCACTGCGCCACTCTGCTGCCTGGGGTTGCGCCGGCTCTTCGCCACGTGACGTGGGACACTTGGAAAGTGTTGTCTGCGTCCCTTTCACACGCCTGTATTTAATTGCGTATCATCTCCTACAGCTCTCAGCTTGACTTGTCTCGACTTTGCTCGACTGACGCTACGCTGACGCTTGCAGGCAGCGATATTTACCACGATCGACTCGACATGCAGCTGCGAGATGCACAGGAGCAACAAAGCACTCCACGGTGCGGCGACATACGAAATCCACTGCCCAGCTACGCGTCGGCAACTAACAAAACGCCGACCCTGCCAGGATTCGAACCTGGAATCTTCTGATCCGTAGTCAGACGCGTTATCCGTTGCGCCACAGGGCCAGTGGCAGCATTTCTTTCTACGAGACAAGTGCAATTCGCTAAGAAACGTGTTCTCCATGGCTGAGCAAGCTCCCAAGGAAGGTACCTTTCGTGCAGCTGCGTGGCCGCAGTGCGCCTGCAGAGCTTAGAGCTTGCCACGCATCTGCTCTCGCTGTTCGACAGGTAGCAGAAGGCAAGGCGCGCGTTTTCCCACGTTTTCTCGACGACGAGAGCCGGTTGATGTGCATGTAAGCGTAGCATATGAAACAAGAATAGCACGAAGCATTGGTAGTCAGGTGCCAAAGTCGCAGTATGGCATCAGGTGGCGATCGTATGTTTCTGTGGCCACCACTGGATTGCAGCAAAGTGAATACCGCTAACTGAGAGCACTCTGTTGTAGCCCCAGTGGCGCAATTGGTTAGCGCACGGTACTTATAAGGCAGTAGCCGTGAGCAATGCCGGGGTTGTGAGTTCGAGCCTCACCTGGGGCATACTTTTATTTCTTAGCAGCTGTCTCTGACAGCAACAGGAGGCTAGGTTTGAGATGTATCAGCTATTTGAGTAACATAATTGTGCATTCGAGACGCTAGCTGCGTCTTCCTCGGTAGTATAGTGGTCAGTATCCCCGCCTGTCACGCGGGAGACCGGGGTTCGATTCCCCGCCGGGGAGGCACATCCGATTTTTAATTGCTGCTCTATCACTCGCCGAACTTAGTGTAGGTCGTTTGCGGCTACTAGCACCATATCTCTCGCACACAGGCACCTGTCTACAGCGCATCCTCGGTAGTATAGTGGTTAGTATCCCCGCCTGTCACGCGGGAGACCGGGGTTCGATTCCCCGCCGGGGAGATGCGATTTTTATCTCACAACCCTGTTCGAGTGTTGCGCGTATGTGGGTCGTAAGAGCATTAACTTTGCGATCGTGGAGTGTAGTTGGCGCAAAATCTTAAAAAATGCTACAACTTAGGAAGTGGTTCTCGCATTCTTCACATTTCAGAACTGCGGGGTATGCTGTTAACGCTGTATCAAAGCACCCCAGCCGACGCTGTGGGCGTAATAATCGAGCTCGGCACAGTCCGCAAAAGAAATAATTTTAGCAGAGCGTGGTTTCGATCCACGGACCTCTGGGTTATGGGCCCAGCACGCTTCCACTGCGCCACTCTGCTGCCTGGGGTTGCGCCGGCTCTTCGCCACGTGACGTGGGACACTTGGAAAGTGTTGTCTGCGTCGCTTTCACACGCCTGTATTTAATTGCGTATCATCTCCTACAGCTCTCAGCTTGACTTGTCTCGACTTTGCTCGACTGACGCTACGCTGACGCTTGCAGGCAGCGATATTTACCACGATCGACTCGACATGCAGCTGCGAGATGCACAGGAGCAACAAAGCACTCCACGGTGCGGCGACATACGAAATCCACTGCCCAGCTACGCGTCGGCAACTAACAAAACGCCGACCCTGCCAGGATTCGAACCTGGAATCTTCTGATCCGTAGTCAGACGCGTTATCCGTTGCGCCACAGGGCCAGTGGCAGCATTTCTTTCTACGAGACAAGTGCAATTCGCTAAGAAACGTGTTCTCCATGGCTGAGCAAGCTCCCAAGGAAGGTACCTTTCGTGCAGCTGCGTGGCCGCAGTGCGCCTGCAGAGCTTAGAGCTTGCCACGCATCTGCTCTCGCTGTTCGACAGGTAGCAGAAGGCAAGGCGCGCGTTTTCCCACGTTTTCTCGACGACGAGAGCCGGTTGATGTGCATGTAAGCGTAGCATATGAAACAAGAATAGCACGAAGCATTGGTAGTCAGGTGCCAAAGTCGCAGTATGGCATCAGGTGGCGATCGTATGTTTCTGTGGCCACCACTGGATTGCAGCAAAGTGAATACCGCTAACTGAGAGCACTCTGTTGTAGCCCCAGTGGCGCAATTGGTTAGCGCACGGTACTTATAAGGCAGTAGCCGTGAGCAATGCCGGGGTTGTGAGTTCGAGCCTCACCTGGGGCATACTTTTATTTCTTAGCAGCTGTCTCTGACAGCAACAGGAGGCTAGGTTTGAGATGTATCAGCTATTTGAGTAACATAATTGTGCATTCGAGACGCTAGCTGCGTCTTCCTCGGTAGTATAGTGGTCAGTATCCCCGCCTGTCACGCGGGAGACCGGGGTTCGATTCCCGCCGGGGAGGCACATCCGATTTTTAATTGCTGCTCTATCACTCGCCGAACTTAGTGTAGGTCGTTTGCGGCTACTAGCACCATATCTCTCGCACACAGGCACCTGTCTACAGCGCATCCTCGGTAGTATAGTGGTTAGTATCCCCGCCTGTCACGCGGGAGACCGGGGTTCGATTCCCCGCCGGGGAGATGCGATTTTTATCTCACAACCCTGTTCGAGTGTTGCGCGTATGTGGGTCGTAAGAGCATTAACTTTGCGATCGTGGAGTGTAGTTGGCGCAAAATCTTAAAAAATGCTACAACTTAGGAAGTGGTTCTCGCATTCTTCACATTTCAGAACTGCGGGGTATGCTGTTAACGCTGTATCAAAGCACCCCAGCCGACGCTGTGGGCGTAATAATCGAGCTCGGCACAGTCCGCAAAAGAAATAATTTTAGCAGAGCGTGGTTTCGATCCACGGACCTCTGGGTTATGGGCCCAGCACGCTTCCACTGCGCCACTCTGCTGCCTGGGGTTGCGCCGGCTCTTCGCCACGTGACGTGGGACACTTGGAAAGTGTTGTCTGCGTCCCTTTCACACGCCTGTATTTAATTGCGTATCATCTCCTACAGCTCTCAGCTTGACTTGTCTCGACTTTGCTCGACTGACGCTACGCTGACGCTTGCAGGCAGCGATATTTACCACGATCGACTCGACATGCAGCTGCGAGATGCACAGGAGCAACAAAGCACTCCACGGTGCGGCGACATACGAAATCCACTGCCCAGCTACGCGTCGGCAACTAACAAAACGCCGACCCTGCCAGGATTCGAACCTGGAATCTTCTGATCCGTAGTCAGACGCGTTATCCGTTGCGCCACAGGGCCAGTGGCAGCATTTCTTTCTACGAGACAAGTGCAATTCGCTAAGAAACGTGTTCTCCATGGCTGAGCAAGCTCCCAAGGAAGGTACCTTTCGTGCAGCTGCGTGGCCGCAGTGCGCCTGCAGAGCTTAGAGCTTGCCACGCATCTGCTCTCGCTGTTCGACAGGTAGCAGAAGGCAAGGCGCGCGTTTTCCCACGTTTTCTCGACGACGAGAGCCGGTTGATGTGCATGTAAGCGTAGCATATGAAACAAGAATAGCACGAAGCATTGGTAGTCAGGTGCCAAAGTCGCAGTATGGCATCAGGTGGCGATCGTATGTTTCTGTGGCCACCACTGGATTGCAGCAAAGTGAATACCGCTAACTGAGAGCACTCTGTTGTAGCCCCAGTGGCGCAATTGGTTAGCGCACGGTACTTATAAGGCAGTAGCCGTGAGCAATGCCGGGGTTGTGAGTTCGAGCCTCACCTGGGGCATACTTTTATTTCTTAGCAGCTGTCTCTGACAGCAACAGGAGGCTAGGTTTGAGATGTATCAGCTATTTGAGTAACATAATTGTGCATTCGAGACGCTAGCTGCGTCTTCCTCGGTAGTATAGTGGTCAGTATCCCCGCCTGTCACGCGGGAGACCGGGGTTCGATTCCCCGCCGGGGAGGCACATCCGATTTTTAATTGCTGCTCTATCACTCGCCGAACTTAGTGTAGGTCGTTTGCGGCTACTAGCACCATATCTCTCGCACACAGGCACCTGTCTACAGCGCATCCTCGGTAGTATAGTGGTTAGTATCCCCGCCTGTCACGCGGGAGACCGGGGTTCGATTCCCCGCCGGGGAGATGCGATTTTTATCTCACAACCCTGTTCGAGTGTTGCGCGTATGTGGGTCGTAAGAGCATTAACTTTGCGATCGTGGAGTGTAGTTGGCGCAAAATCTTAAAAAATGCTACAACTTAGGAAGTGGTTCTCGCATTCTTCACATTTCAGAACTGCGGGGTATGCTGTTAACGCTGTATCAAAGCACCCCAGCCGACGCTGTGGGCGTAATAATCGAGCTCGGCACAGTCCGCAAAAGAAATAATTTTAGCAGAGCGTGGTTTCGATCCACGGACCTCTGGGTTATGGGCCCAGCACGCTTCCACTGCGCCACTCTGCTGCCTGGGGTTGCGCCGGCTCTTCGCCACGTGACGTGGGACACTTGGAAAGTGTTGTCTGCGTCCCTTTCACACGCCTGTATTTAATTGCGTATCATCTCCTACAGCTCTCAGCTTGACTTGTCTCGACTTTGCTCGACTGACGCTACGCTGACGCTTGCAGGCAGCGATATTTACCACGATCGACTCGACATGCAGCTGCGAGATGCACAGGAGCAACAAAGCACTCCACGGTGCGGCGACATACGAAATCCACTGCCCAGCTACGCGTCGGCAACTAACAAAACGCCGACCCTGCCAGGATTCGAACCTGGAATCTTCTGATCCGTAGTCAGACGCGTTATCCGTTGCGCCACAGGGCCAGTGGCAGCATTTCTTTCTACGAGACAAGTGCAATTCGCTAAGAAACGTGTTCTCCATGGCTGAGCAAGCTCCCAAGGAAGGTACCTTTCGTGCAGCTGCGTGGCCGCAGTGCGCCTGCAGAGCTTAGAGCTTGCCACGCATCTGCTCTCGCTGTTCGACAGGTAGCAGAAGGCAAGGCGCGCGTTTTCCCACGTTTTCTCGACGACGAGAGCCGGTTGATGTGCATGTAAGCGTAGCATATGAAACAAGAATAGCACGAAGCATTGGTAGTCAGGTGCCAAAGTCGCAGTATGGCATCAGGTGGCGATCGTATGTTTCTGTGGCCACCACTGGATTGCAGCAAAGTGAATACCGCTAACTGAGAGCACTCTGTTGTAGCCCCAGTGGCGCAATTGGTTAGCGCACGGTACTTATAAGGCAGTAGCCGTGAGCAATGCCGGGGTTGTGAGTTCGAGCCTCACCTGGGGCATACTTTTATTTCTTAGCAGCTGTCTCTGACAGCAACAGGAGGCTAGGTTTGAGATGTATCAGCTATTTGAGTAACATAATTGTGCATTCGAGACGCTAGCTGCGTCTTCCTCGGTAGTATAGTGGTCAGTATCCCCGCCTGTCACGCGGGAGACCGGGGTTCGATTCCCCGCCGGGGAGGCACATCCGATTTTTAATTGCTGCTCTATCACTCGCCGAACTTAGTGTAGGTCGTTTGCGGCTACTAGCACCATATCTCTCGCACACAGGCACCTGTCTACAGCGCATCCTCGGTAGTATAGTGGTTAGTATCCCCGCCTGTCACGCGGGAGACCGGGGTTCGATTCCCCGCCGGGGAGATGCGATTTTTATCTCACAACCCTGTTCGAGTGTTGCGCGTATGTGGGTCGTAAGAGCATTAACTTTGCGATCGTGGAGTGTAGTTGGCGCAAAATCTTAAAAAATGCTACAACTTAGGAAGTGGTTCTCGCATTCTTCACATTTCAGAACTGCGGGGTATGCTGTTAACGCTGTATCAAAGCACCCCAGCCGACGCTGTGGGCGTAATAATCGAGCTCGGCACAGTCCGCAAAAGAAATAATTTTAGCAGAGCGTGGTTTCGATCCACGGACCTCTGGGTTATGGGCCCAGCACGCTTCCACTGCGCCACTCTGCTGCCTGGGGTTGCGCCGGCTCTTCGCCACGTGACGTGGGACACTTGGAAAGTGTTGTCTGCGTCCCTTTCACACGCCTGTATTTAATTGCGTATCATCTCCTACAGCTCTCAGCTTGACTTGTCTCGACTTTGCTCGACTGACGCTACGCTGACGCTTGCAGGCAGCGATATTT
>NW_025726872.1:0-75360 GCF_021461385.2 Schistocerca piceifrons | reverse complement strand
GCCAGCGCTTTTGCACCACCATTCACACGCACCGCAACACAGCCGAACAAAACAAACACCACACAACAACAGCAACAACGCCGCCGCCGCCGCCTCTACTTGTGCCGGCGACCCACCCCGCCGATGGCGCACCTTTCGCCAGCCGGCAATCGACACACACGCACGCACCCACCCACCCACCCACCCACCCACCCCCCGGGGCCCAGTGCAAAAAAAAAAAAAAAACACACAAAAACAAAACGACACGGGAAGCGCACACCGCCACTTCGCGCGCACGCCACCAACCAGTCGTCGTCTCAAAATAACAAACAACAACCAAATAAACTAACAACTAGGGCAACACAAAACAAAAACGCCTCGCACGAACCGCCCACAAAAAGGACAAGCACACGCACAGCCTCTGCTGACGACCACGACGCAGCGGCACGCTGCTCCTGTCCCGCGCCCCGCGCCCCACTCGATTCACAACTCACGCGACACCGCCAACGACGGGCTCGCTTCCCGCAACCTACCACCTTTCCGCCACGACGCACAGCCCCAGCCCCACCCGACGACGCCCGTGGCAACGACTGCACTTTCACCACCGCCTCCCCCTTCCCCCCAAAACACACACACACACACACCCAGCCAAAAACGCACTCGCGACCCACACATGCACGTGCATCGGCACACGCCAACCAGTCAACGTCGACAACCACACGCAAGGCTCGAAACGAAACCGGCGTCCTTCCACGTTGCCATCAAGCTACGCGACACAAGACACAAGGAACCAACACAACAGCCGGCCCCACTAATTCCCACTCTCACGCCGCAAAAAGCACACCGAAACCGCCAAACGCACGCACATTCCCCTTCGCACTGACAACGACCGGCTCTCGCTACCACACACCTCTCGGCAGCCGTTTCACGCCAATTCGCCACACCGCCCACACAGTCGACAAGCGCCCGCCCTGTACGGCACACGCAACGACGCAGCGCAGCAAAGGGCGCCCGCAACACATACCTCTCCGCCGCCCGACGCGCCAACCGCCACACCACACCGCCAGCCACTCGCAAATTGTGCACTGCCACCAGCCACACGTCCAACACGCCGCGCCGCCTCCGGCCACCCGCCAGGGGGCGCTCACGTTCGCGACAACAGCGCGGCCCGCCGGGCCGGGCCGAACCGAACCGAGCCGCCGCTGCTCTGCACTCGGCACGGCCACACCCTGCTGCAGACCGGGCTCGTCTCTCTGTACGCGTCTGCCTGCGCATCAACACAACACGACCTTTTTTTTTTTTTTTACCTCTCTCTACCGCCATCCCTTCTTCTCGCGTTTTACTCGTTGTTGCAGCAGCGGCGCACACCTACACATCCACAGCCCCAGCCGAGCCGGCCTCACCTCAGGGCCCGCCGCCAGCGTCTCCTCCTCGGGCACAGGTGCGGTGCTGTGGCCGCCCATCCAACCGCATTGCTGGCCGTCCAGCCACCAGGCGTTCCCACTGCCGCGAGCCACGCCGCGCACCGACCCTGCTGCAGAAAACGAAGCATAGCCAGAGACCGACCGATACACAAAGCAAGCCGTCGCCTCGCCTCTTGTCCTTCCTGCCTTCCTTCCGCCCCCGCCCTTCTCACACCACCGCCTCTCCACTTTCGCCCGCCCCCGCCCCCGCCCCTCCTTTTTTTTGTTTTGTTTTTTTCCTTCGTTTTCTTCTTTCTTTCTTTCTTTCTTTCTTTCGTCTTTCTTTCTTTCTTTCTTTCTTTCTTTGGCCCTCTCTCCTTCCCGCCCCATGGCGGTTACGGCACCGCCTGCAGCGGC
Organism: Schistocerca piceifrons; assembly: GCF_021461385.2. Lineage (NCBI taxonomy): Eukaryota > Metazoa > Arthropoda > Insecta > Orthoptera > Acrididae > Schistocerca > Schistocerca piceifrons. Next base: position 73,561 of record NW_025726872.1, on the reverse strand, counting down.
AGATTTTTTGCGCCCACACGCCTACTCCTACCACCATTAACCTTGCCCTGCCCTGCCCATCAACGTCGCAGTCGAACCGACGCTTGCCAACACACTGCCCACGTTCCCTTTCTCTCTTCGGCCTACGCCCATTACGCGCCGCCGCCACAGCACCTTCCCTTCCCACAACACACCGACGTCATCACACGCACCCAAAACAGGGGCCACGACCGTGTTCCTCGCCCACTCCCATCCCGCACGGTACGCACATTCCCAACTACTAACCGCGCACCCTCCCTTTCCAATCTGTGTGTCTCTGTGTCTGTGTCCTGTCCGCGCGTGACGCCTCTCAACATCCGCCGTCCCCCGTCCCGTTTTCGCCCCCATGCCGTCGTCGCGCCGCCTCCGCCCCGTCCACCGCCGCCCCTGTCCGCCCCGCACCACACCATACACCGCTGCTTGTCCCGGCCGTTGCCACCAAAGGCGCCGACCGCAAACGCGCCACGCCGCAGCCCCCGTGCGTCTCGCGCTCGCTTGCATCTCCGTGCCGACGCTGCCTCTCTGTCCCGCTCGCACTCGACCTCGACAACACAGTCTTTGGCTCCGCCACTGCGTGTTCCGGTGGTACGCACGCTGCAACACGTATGTATTCATTACCAGAGCGATGGCGAGGCATGACAGCATCTCCGTCTGACCAGAGAGTTATTTTTTATCGTTGCTGGTCGGCGCTTGGACCGCGCCAGACGACAGTAGTGGCACGCACCGGGTCGCCAGGAACAGTTGTTATATATATTGTAGCGCGAGTCGGGAGAGGTAGTAGTCGGTCGACAGTAGTAGCGGGTGGACGGTTGTACTGAGCGGGCGTCGGCGGCGTGCTCTGCTCGTCTCGCGACTCTGGTCACGGTTCGGGACGATGTATATAGTATATTGTGTTATAATCAAAAGGTAGTGTGAAGCTGCATTGCGCAAATCTGATAACGTATGTTCTTCAACAACAAAAGCCCCACTATTACTTTTTTCTAAAGTAACTTTTGTCTTTTAACGAAAAACATTCACTTTTTAAAGACTACTTCCTATGGCATTTCCCTCCAAGGAGTGCAATTAATTACCAGCCAGCACTCATTCATTGCACACAGCTGTGTAAGGGGTATCTACAATTGAGGAGCGGATACAAATGCAATTTTTTTGTTTCTTTTTTTTTTTTTTTTTTTTTTTTTTTTGGTGTCTGTGTGTTGTAACCTCCCCGCAAAATTTAAAATAATGGACAATGTTATTTACGGATGCTAATGGACATTGCGCTAATTGTAACCTCGCCACAATGAGAGGTATTGAAAATGGCAACAAAAATGTGAAATTCGCAATCCGACTCAAATATAAATTCTTCACAACATTTAAAGTCCGTTCAGTGACAAGAAACTTCAATTAAACCGAAATATCGGTCTTTGGCCCTGTGCAAAACAATCAGAATTACAGTCTTACCTCAGAATAAATGGATGTCACATTTCTGCTCTTGTTGTTGCGCAGCGCCTGGAGGAACTGCATTGCAAATAATAATATTCTCCTTTTTTTTTGTGATTTTAGTGAAATTTTTCTTCAAAGAAGTGGAATGAAATGTGAAGTGCAACGAACTCTTTAGTTCAATAAAAAATTAAATGTTTGAAAAATGCTTTTGAAATAAAAATTATTATTGGGGAACTTGTTGGAGAATAATTACAATAAATAAACCTTTTTCATTATCTAATGATTATATTAATTAACAGTATACCTTATTCACCATCTTGACCAGTGTTGCCGGCCGCCTACATCACACAACCGCACTCGGCTGCTACTACTGACCGACCGCTCTGCATGACGACTACTGACAGAGTACAGACTCGCAACGACTGACTGACTGACTGACTGACTGACTGAGAACCGCTCGCAACACTCGCGCAGTCCAGCGCAAACTCTCTGGTCACAGATGCTACAATGTCTCGCCATCGCTGCTACGTTACATACGTGTTTCAGTGTCTTCTTTCATTGGGGTAACGATCTTTGGCTCTTTTTATTCTGAATACAGGGCCAAAGGTCAACGCTGCTGCCCTTATACAATTTATCAGGTTTCATTATGTCTGTTGCAATGTTACATACGGTTCATTCTTTCATTAATATTATCGTGGTTTGTTTTGTAGGGACGTTAACATTCTGGCACATTTTTATTATCATCGGACTCTCTGCTATTTGTGCAGGGAGGTTATGTACCTGGGTCCATTTCCATTTCCATTTACATTTTAGTATTGATAGACTTTTTGTTTTCTTTTTTGTTTCTTGTTGTTTTTCCTTCTTTTTTTTGTTGTTCTTTTTTTGTTTTGTTTTGTTTTTCCCGCTCTCAACCACCACCGCCGCATCACGCCTTCCGTTTTCTTGGTTTCTTTTCTGTTCTTCAACTGCTTCAACATCACCGCGCCCCATTTCCACACACAGCCATCAGCCTCCAAGACGGGCAGGCGCAGTGTGCCATTTCCGGCGCACAAGCACACCCGTACGGTACTCTCCTCGCCCCCACGCCAACAACAACACAGCGACCACGCGGCTTTCAGGCATGGCACGGCACGGCACCGGCGAAATGCGCCGCCCCCGCCCCTCCGCGCATCCGTCCGTCTCGCCACGTTCACTGACAGCCGGCGTCTGCGGCTACACCACGACAACCACAACACAACACCGCTCCCCTCCCTGGCAACTCATTGTTTTTCTCCTCCTCTTTTGCACAAACCACAACGCCGAGCACAGGCGCAAGCCACCCACACCCGCGCCCCTCCCGTCCCGTCTTTGGCCGCCGCTCCTCGTTTGCCCCCTCCCATCTCCCGAAATGCCATGCCAGCAGCGTTACGCATGCCCCTCCCCTGTCCACACAACACTACCGCCAAACGAACAGCCTTCCGGGCCACATGCAGGGCACGCCCACCTCCAAACACTGCCAATTCACGGACGCACACACACACACACACACACACACACACTTTCTCGACACCTTTCTGTACGGAGGGTGCGTCATCTCGACCGTGACAGAGTGACGCCAACTATCGGCGATCCATTTCCCCCCCACTGGTAAAACATGTCCACTAACACCTACATACATCATTCAAGTACACAGACAATAGCATACACACAATGGGAGGGCACACGAACATGGACGGCACGGCACTGTCATACACTCTTCCTCAGAACCATATCAACAAACGTTACGTACATCCGGGAAAGCGAAAGCGAAAGCAAAAGCAAAGCCCAATGCAGCCGTCAAAGGTAACGTTCACCACGGCAGACACTTGCAGCCGCGCCGCCGTTAAACGCATTTCAGTGCGGCTCCAATACGCCTCCGACACGGGAACGTTCCGTTGCTCTACGAATGCGCTTCTCCCCTTTTTCCCTTCCTCTCTCTTTTGCCCCCCCTCCTTGCACTCTTGCCTCATTCCTCACGTTCTGCCCAGACATTCGACCGATCAAAGTCAACCTTTCGTTACCGTTCTCAGCGCGACGGTGTACAACAGTATGACGGGTGTGCCCAAGACTTCGGTTCAGTTGCGTGACGCCGGTCTATCGCGCCGATCGACAGTTACTCAGGGGGCGACGGATCGGACCACGTCACCGACACACAAAACACTTTCAAACAAACAAATACATACCGGATGGACACAGACAAACACGTGTACAGACATTCGCCAAACAAACGACGACGACCGCCGCCGCCGCCGCCGCCGCCGCCGCCGTCTAGCGTCGCGCTTACTGTACTGCACTGGACACGCGTGCATCTTGAATGACGACATCGGTGTGCGTGCGTCGTACGCAATCAGTCAGGACACGGCTATCAAAAATCAGAGTCGAATGGTACATCATCGTGCGTGTCGCCGTACACGTACAGTACAATACAACAACAATGCGTCTTAATGGCACGTTCAATTTCAACGTCACTCACACACCTCCACGCTGCAGTTACGTCGCACCATTGTCAAACTCGGCGTACAGCAAAGGGAATAGTGGGCGGCAAAAAAAAAACCAAACAAAAACATTTCACATTTCACCCTCGCCCATGTATGATGTGCAAAAAACAAACCCGCAAACGGCCGTCGTTACGGTGACACAAAAGTCGCCGATCGCACTGTCCCCCCTCGCAGACAGGTTAACACACACACACACACACCAACACCAATGGGTCAAAACCACTCCAACGAGGCGTGCCACCATTCCACGCCACGGCGACCAACCTCGTGGCCGTCCCCCGCAACACGCTTTGACGCGCCCCCCCCACCCACAATCAAAATGCACACAATACATCACAGCCGTCCACACAAACAACAACAACAACAACAACAATTCCGCCCTTCCCGCAAAAGGCAAGTTGGTGGCCCTGAAAAGGGCCGTTTTGCCGCTCTCGCAACGGAGGAGCCTTCTCCTTCCTTCCTTCCTTCCTTCCATTCCAGAGCCACCTCCTTACTTGGAGCTCGTGTACTTGGTCACCGCCTTCGTGCCCTCGCTCACGGCGTGCTTGGCCAGCTCGCCAGGCAGCAACAGCCGCACAGCGGTCTGGATCTCGCGGGACGTGATGGTCGAGCGCTTGTTGTAGTGCGCCAGGCGAGAAGCCTCGGCCGCAATGCGCTCGAAAATGTCGTTCACGAAGCTGTTCATGATGCTCATCGCCTTCGACGAGATGCCCGTGTCAGGGTGCACCTGCTTCAGCACCTTGTAGATGTAGATGGCATAGCTCTCCTTCCTCTTGCGCTTCTTCTTCTTGTCGCCCTTCGAAATGTTCTTCTGCGCCTTGCCAGCCTTCTTGGCGGCCTTCCCGCTAGTCTTGGGCGGCATCTCGAACGAACCAACGTACGGCAGCAGCAACACCAGTAGCAAGCGCTCCGCTCTAGTCAGCGTCTCCCCACACAGTGGCACCCGCCGCCAGCCGCCGCCGCACCTTTACCAGCTCGCCCTGTTGCGGCCGCCGACCAATGGGGCGCGCGCGCAACCGGCCGCCGCACCCGAGCCCATAAAGCACCCCCACCCCGGCTGCGCCGGCACGCACTCCGCTGCTCGACTCGCTGCCGCTCGCACCGGTCGTTTTTCGTTTCCGTTTCGTGTGCACCGTCGCTAGCCCATCGCCATGTCCGGACGCGGAAAGGGAGGCAAAGTCAAGGGCAAGTCAAAGTCCCGCTCAAGCAGGGCTGGGCTCCAGTTCCCGGTCGGCAGAATCCACCGCCTCCTGCGCAAGGGAAACTACGCAGAGCGCGTCGGCGCCGGGGCGCCCGTCTACCTCGCCGCCGTCATGGAGTACCTCGCGGCTGAGGTGCTCGAGCTGGCCGGAAACGCGGCCCGCGACAACAAGAAGACGCGCATCATCCCGCGCCACCTGCAGCTTGCCATCCGCAACGACGAGGAGCTCAACAAGCTCCTGTCGGGCGTCACCATCGCACAGGGTGGTGTCCTGCCCAACATCCAGGCCGTCCTGCTGCCAAAGAAGACCGAGAAGAAGGCCTAAAGGAGGCCAGGCAATCGCAACGCGCTTTGCCGGCTCGGCTCGGCCCACAACAATCGGCCCTTTTCAGGGCCACCACACAAACCTACGTCCAAAGCAAAATTTCAGTCGTCCTCGCCGCACCTTGTTTTGTTTTAACTTTGCACAGCCGCCGCCGGCGCACGTCCGCCATCTTGTCGTCCACACAGCCCGTGTGGCCCAACACACACACACACACACATTCATTTTTGCACGGTCGCAGTCGCCTTCCAAACGACAACGGCAGCAATAATGACGACCATTGTTACAGGGAGGCGTGTCGACACACCGCCCTCCACTCCCGCGCGCAACGGCCGTCGACACGAACGAAACAGCTGATCCGGCCGCCTATGCCCACACGCCTTGCCTCGGAAACCCCAACGCCGCCGCAAACACACAGGGCCAAACCACGCAAGCAAATAATCACCGCCTCTCGCACAACAACACACAGCCCGCCATCTCCGTCGCGATCGATACAACGACACACAATAACAAACACACAAACGAAGCAGCTCCACACACAGCCAGCCACATGACACGTTTCCTTTCCTTCTCCCCTCCCAGTCACATCACGTCGCTCAAACGGAAAGAAAGAAACAAACAAACAACACAGACTCTTTCGCACTTTTCAACTTCCGAACAGTGTGGTGGCCCTGAAAAGGGCCGTTTTCTAGTCTCTCCCACCCACAAGCACGGCCGCGGGAAGGCCAGCGCCCGCTGCGACGCAGCCTAACCGCCGAAACCGTACAGGGTGCGCCCCTGCCTCTTCAGGGCGTACACCACGTCCATGGCCGTCACAGTCTTGCGCTTGGCGTGCTCAGTGTACGTCACCGCGTCGCGGATCACGTTCTCCAGGAACACCTTCAGCACCCCGCGGGTCTCCTCGTAGATCAGACCAGAGATGCGCTTCACGCCGCCCCTGCGAGCCAGGCGGCGGATGGCGGGCTTCGTGATGCCCTGGATGTTGTCGCGCAACACCTTGCGGTGCCGCTTGGCGCCACCCTTGCCGAGCCCCTTTCCTCCCTTGCCGCGGCCTGTCATCCTTCCTTCCTCGGGCAAAGCAACAACGTGCACAAACAGCAGCTGCAGCGGCTGGCGAGTCGGCTACGGTCTGCGCCCAGCGCGCCCGCCGCCCCCCTATATAGACTCTGGCCCGCCCTCCCCCCACCACGCGCAACCGAGGGCATATAAGCGCAGCACGGAGGCGCGCGGGCCCGTTGTCAAGGCAGCACCGGACGCCGCGCCGCACCTAACCTCCACGCACGCCGCTCCGCTACCGCTATGGCCCGCACAAAGCAAACGGCCCGCAAGTCCACCGGCGGAAAGGCGCCGCGCAAACAGCTCGCCACCAAGGCGGCGAGGAAGAGCGCGCCCGCCACCGGAGGCGTCAAGAAGCCCCACCGCTACAGGCCGGGCACCGTCGCCCTGCGAGAAATCAGGCGCTACCAGAAGAGCACAGAGCTGCTCATCCGCAAGCTGCCATTCCAGCGCCTAGTGCGCGAGATCGCCCAGGACTTCAAGACCGACCTGCGCTTCCAGAGCTCCGCAGTCATGGCCCTGCAGGAGGCCAGCGAGGCCTACCTCGTCGGCCTCTTCGAAGACACCAACCTGTGCGCAATCCACGCCAAGCGCGTCACCATCATGCCCAAGGACATCCAGCTCGCGCGCCGCATCCGCGGCGAGCGCGCCTAAACCGCGCCGCGGCACCGCACCGCACAAACAAAAACGGCCCTTTTCAGGGCCACTAACATCTCTCCGTCGCGAGCAAACTTTGTCGGTCGCCTGCCTCTCGCCCCGCAACCCAAAAACAACAACCACCACTTCCCGTCCGCCCGCCACACCCGCTCACTCTGCCTGCCTGCTAGCAGCGCGCAACAATCACACATCATCCCTCCCCGGCGCTCAAAGCGCACAATACCCAACGGCCGACGTCACACCGCACGGGTGGCTGGCCGGCCGCCGCTTTCGTTTCGAAAACAAAAACAACCCGCACTCCACTCCGACGGCCAACGGCCAGGCAGGCGCGCTCGCTCGCTCGCTCGCTCTCCAACGCCACCGAAATCCCCGCCGACTCCTTCCACATCTCAACGTGCCCCCCGTTGCAAAACATAACACACACACACACACACACAAAGGAACAAAACAAAGACCAGACACGACTCGACAAGACAGACATCCGAGAAGAACGAACGCAGGCAAGCCAACCAACGTATTCAAACAAAACAACGTGACAGAAAACCAACCGTCGGCCGCCGCCACAAACACGGCGACAATCAACCACGACGACAACAACAACAACACCGCTTACCGCTACCGCCGCCCACACCCGCCACCGACCCCCGCAATCCATCCACCACGGCACGCAAACAGCATCCCCCACGGGCATACACAAAGACACCCACACCAAACGCAACACGACAATCAAAACCTTCCCCGACGTGCTTTGATGGCCCTGAGAAGGGCCGTTTTGGGCCGCGCGTCTCTTGCGCGCCACTAGACGACGACGGGGGGTGGGGACGACGGAGTCAAGCGCCAAACCCTTCCTTTCTCCCATCTCTTTCTCCTCTACTCTACTCTACTCTACTTCTTCTTCTTGGGCGAAGCCTTCGCCTTAGACGGCGTCGTCGCCTTCTTCGGGCGCGGCGCCTTCGGCTTCTTCGTCGGAACCTTGGCGGCCTTCTTCGCCTTCGACGGCGACTTGGCCTTGGCCGGCTTGGCCGCAGCCGCCTTCTTCGCACCCGCGGGAGCGGCCGACGCCGCAGACGCCTTCTTGGCGGCGCCCGCCTTCCGACCGGTCGCCGCCTTCACGCCACCAGCCTTCTTTGCGCCGGCCGCACGGGCGCCCTTCTTCTCCTTGCTGGCCGGAGCGGCGCGCTTCTTCTTGGCACCGCCAGCACGGGCCTTGCCGCCCTCGGCCGCCCCCCCGCCGCCGGCGCCGGCAAGCTTGAACGAGCCGGACGCGCCCTTCCCCTTCGTCTGCACCAGCTCGCCCGCCACGACGGCCGACTTGAGGTACTTCTTGATAAACGGCGCCAGCTTCTCCGCGTCCAGCTTGTAGTGCGCGGCTATGTACTTCTTGATCGCCTGCAGCGACGACCCGCCGCGCTCCTTCAGACTCTTGATGGCGGCCGTCACCATCTCAGAGGTGCGCGGGTGCGCAGGCTTGGCGCGCGGCTTCTTCGCAGACGACGCAGACTTGGCCTTCTTCGTAGTGCCGGTGGCGGCGGGTGCCGCAGCAGTCTCGTTCGTAGCCGCCTGATCTGCCATTTCGACGACGCGCGTAACACACAGCGAGAGCGAGAGCGAGCGGGACGGACGGCAGGCACGCAAGCACAGCACAGCACAGCACAGCAGCAGAGCAGAGAATCACAAGGCCCAGCCAGTGTCGCGGGCGGGCGCGGACGGCCGAGAGAGCGGCCGCCACTCTGCGCGCCGCCGCGCCGCGCCTCCCGCGCTTGCTACCGCCCAACGTCCGACAGCCTGTGCGGAGCAGCCCCAAACCTGCGCCACAACCGCCCGCGCCTTTCAAACCACCGAGGATGGGGCTACACACAGCCACACCACAGTCGCCAACCAGTCGCCACGGCAGCGCCGCAAACCACGGCCAAACTGCAGCTACCGCGCGCTACAGCCTGGGTCGGCCCGCCGAGAATCGCCGCCCCCGCCCAAATGCCGCCCCCACAGCCCCAGCCGACGACCCGCCACAATGGCCAAACCTTCGGCAAAACTCCCACACCGTCGCCGCGGCAGCCCGGCCAGCGCGGCCGGCGCCACAGCCACACAAGCCGAGGCGTGCGGCGATGACGGCCGTGCAAACGCGCCTCCGCCGCCCCATCGCCTTCCGTCGCCCTCCCGCCGTTTCCCGATCGGCCCGCAGCCGTCGGGCCACATCGCGCGCCGTCCTCCTCCTCTCGCCCGCCAACATTCACAGCCGTTTCTCAACAATTGCCCGCCGCAAACGGACGCCGCCTGCGCAACAGGCGCCGCCGCCCCTCGCCGCTTCCGACCCAACCCCTCGACCGAGGCAAACCGCAATCCGAATCTACAGACCAACCCAATCTGCCGTCAGCACACACGACAGCCGACCTTACACGTTACGCGTTACACATTACGTTTACACGTCTAGGTTGGGTTACGTTAGGTTAGGTGGACGTGGGTTAGGTTAAGGGGACTTGGGTTAGGTTAAGCGTCAAACTTAGGTTAAGCATTCAAACACGTCAGGCGTCAGAGGTTAGGTTAGGTTAGGTTAGGTTAGGTTAGGTTACACGTTAGGTTAAGGGGTCAGTGCTAGGCTAAGAAGCGTCAAACGTAGGTTACAAAAGCGTTCAAACCGTGAGGCGTGAGCCGGACAGCTTACCTTACGTAGACGTTAGGGGCTCACAGGCTGAGCTCACCTCGCCACACCACAGGGTTAGGTTCGGTTCGCTCGGCTCAGCGTAAAGCGCCGAGGTCAGGGTTGCGTTCGTTCACCTTCGGGCGCCACACTTTCGGTTGAAAGGTCGCGACGGGACGACGTCGGCAGGCACGCCGCAAACGAACAAAAACGTACAGACGACGTCGAAAACCGCCGACAGACGGGGGAGCAGCACGACCACGACCAGATACCGAGCGCGAACGAGACACACGCGAACCACCCCCACCGGCCAAAGGGCACCACACAACAACCCAGAGCACCACGTGTCCACACCAGAGCAACCCGCCGCTCACGCGACATGGCTGGCACCGAAGGGCAACCGCCCGCAACTGCGCTTTCCGCGCCGGCCCGGATGCACGTCGTGCTACAACAACACCACTACCGTACACAGCCGCTGTTCACAACATCACTATCATGCGCGCCCGCGGCTCGCCGCCGTCGCAGTCGCAGCCCCGACGCCAGCGCTTTTGCACCACCATTCACACGCACCGCAACACAGCCGAACAAAACAAACACCACACAACAACAGCAACAACGCCGCCGCCGCCGCCTCTACTTGTGCCGGCGACCCACCCCGCCGATGGCGCACCTTTCGCCAGCCGGCAATCGACACACACGCACGCACCCACCCACCCACCCACCCACCCACCCCCCGGGGCCCAGTGCAAAAAAAAAAAAAAAACACACAAAAACAAAACGACACGGGAAGCGCACACCGCCACTTCGCGCGCACGCCACCAACCAGTCGTCGTCTCAAAATAACAAACAACAACCAAAATAAACTAACAACTAGGGCAACACAAAACAAAAACGCCTCGCACGAACCGCCCACAAAAAGGACAAGCACACGCACAGCCTCTGCTGACGACCACGACGCAGCGGCACGCTGCTCCTGTCCCGCGCCCCGCGCCCCACTCGATTCACAACTCACGCGACACCGCCAACGACGGGCTCGCTTCCCGCAACCTACCACCTTTCCGCCACGACGCACAGCCCCAGCCCCACCCGACGACGCCCGTGGCAACGACTGCACTTTCACCACCGCCTCCCCCTTCCCCCCCAAAACACACACACACACACCCAGCCAAAAACGCACTCGCGACCCACACATGCACGTGCATCGGCACACGCCAACCAGTCAACGTCGACAACCACACGCAAGGCTCGAAACGAAACCGGCGTCCTTCCACGTTGCCATCAAGCTACGCGACACAAGACACAAGGAACCAACACAACAGCCGGCCCCACTAATTCCCACTCTCACGCCGCAAAAAGCACACCGAAACCGCCAAACGCACGCACATTCCCCTTCGCACTGACAACGACCGGCTCTCGCTACCACACACCTCTCGGCAGCCGTTTCACGCCAATTCGCCACACCGCCCACACAGTCGACAAGCGCCCGCCCTGTACGGCACACGCAACGACGCAGCGCAGCAAAGGGCGCCCGCAACACATACCTCTCCGCCGCCCGACGCGCCAACCGCCACACCACACCGCCAGCCACTCGCAAATTGTGCACTGCCACCAGCCACACGTCCAACACGCCGCGCCGCCTCCGGCCACCCGCCAGGGGGCGCTCACGTTCGCGACAACAGCGCGGCCCGCCGGGCCGGGCCGAACCGAACCGAGCCGCCGCTGCTCTGCACTCGGCACGGCCACACCCTGCTGCAGACCGGGCTCGTCTCTCTGTACGCGTCTGCCTGCGCATCAACACAACACGACCTTTTTTTTTTTTTTTACCTCTCTCTACCGCCATCCCTTCTTCTCGCGTTTTACTCGTTGTTGCAGCAGCGGCGCACACCTACACATCCACAGCCCCAGCCGAGCCGGCCTCACCTCAGGGCCCGCCGCCAGCGTCTCCTCCTCGGGCACAGGTGCGGTGCTGTGGCCGCCCATCCAACCGCATTGCTGGCCGTCCAGCCACCAGGCGTTCCCACTGCCGCGAGCCACGCCGCGCACCGACCCTGCTGCAGAAAACGAAGCATAGCCAGAGACCGACCGATACACAAAGCAAGCCGTCGCCTCGCCTCTTGTCCTTCCTGCCTTCCTTCCGCCCCCGCCCTTCTCACACCACCGCCTCTCCACTTTCGCCCGCCCCCGCCCCCGCCCCTCCTTTTTTTTGTTTTGTTTTTTTCCTTCGTTTTCTTCTTTCTTTCTTTCTTTCTTTCTTTCTTTCTTTCTTTCTTTCTTTCTTTCTTTGGCCCTCTCTCCTTCCCGCCCCATGGCGGTTACGGCACCGCCTGCAGCGGCAGATTTTTTGCGCCCACACGCCTACTCCTACCACCATTAACCTTGCCCTGCCCTGCCCATCAACGTCGCAGTCGAACCGACGCTTGCCAACACACTGCCCACGTTCCCTTTCTCTCTTCGGCCTACGCCCATTACGCGCCGCCGCCACAGCACCTTCCCTTCCCACAACACACCGACGTCATCACACGCACCCAAAACAGGGGCCACGACCGTGTTCCTCGCCCACTCCCATCCCGCACGGTACGCACATTCCCAACTACTAACCGCGCACCCTCCCTTTCCAATCTGTGTGTCTCTGTGTCTGTGTCCTGTCCGCGCGTGACGCCTCTCAACATCCGCCGTCCCCCGTCCCGTTTTCGCCCCCATGCCGTCGTCGCGCCGCCTCCGCCCCGTCCACCGCCGCCCCTGTCCGCCCCGCACCACACCATACACCGCTGCTTGTCCCGGCCGTTGCCACCAAAGGCGCCGACCGCAAACGCGCCACGCCGCAGCCCCCGTGCGTCTCGCGCTCGCTTGCATCTCCGTGCCGACGCTGCCTCTCTTCCCGCTCGCACTCGACCTCGACAACACAGTCTTTGGCTCCGCCACTGCGTGTTCCGGTGGTACGCACGCTGCAACACGTATGTATTCATTACCAGAGCGATGGCGAGGCATGACAGCATCTCCGTCTGACCAGAGAGTTATTTATCGTTGCTGGTCGGCGCTTGGACCGCGCCAGACGACAGTAGTGGCACGCACCGGGTCGCCAGGAACAGTTGTTATATATATTGTAGCGCGAGTCGGGAGAGGTAGTAGTCGGTCGACAGTAGTAGCGGGTGGACGGTTGTACTGAGCGGGCGTCGGCGGCGTGCTCTGCTCGTCTCGCGACTCTGGTCACGGTTCGGGACGATGTATATAGTATATTGTGTTATAATCAAAAGGTAGTGTGAAGCTGCATTGCGCAAATCTGATAACGTATGTTCTTCAACAACAAAAGCCCCACTATTACTTTTTTCTAAAGTAACTTTTGTCTTTTAACGAAAAACATTCACTTTTTAAAGACTACTTCCTATGGCATTTCCCTCCAAGGAGTGCAATTAATTACCAGCCAGCACTCATTCATTGCACACAGCTGTGTAAGGGGTATCTACAATTGAGGAGCGGATACAAATGCAATTTTTTTGTTTCTTTTTTTTTTTTTTTTTTTTTTTTTTTTTTGGTGTCTGTGTGTTGTAACCTCCCCGCAAAATTTAAAATAATGGACAATGTTATTTACGGATGCTAATGGACATTGCGCTAATTGTAACCTCGCCCACAATGAGAGGTATTGAAAATGGCAACAAAAATGTGAAATTCGCAATCCGACTCAAATATAAATTCTTCACAACATTTAAAGTCCGTTCAGTGACAAGAAACTTCAATTAAACCGAAATATCGGTCTTTGGCCCTGTGCAAAACAATCAGAATTACAGTCTTACCTCAGAATAAATGGATGTCACATTTCTGCTCTTGTTGTTGCGCAGCGCCTGGAGGAACTGCATTGCAAATAATAATATTCTCCTTTTTTTTTGTGATTTTAGTGAAATTTTTCTTCAAAGAAGTGGAATGAAATGTGAAGTGCAACGAACTCTTTAGTTCAATAAAAAATTAAATGTTTGAAAAATGCTTTTGAAATAAAAATTATTATTGGGGAACTTGTTGGAGAATAATTACAATAAATAAACCTTTTCATTATCTAATGATTATATTAATTAACAGTATACCTTATTCACCATCTTGACCAGTGTTGCCGGCCGCCTACATCACACAACCGCACTCGGCTGCTACTACTGACCGACCGCTCTGCATGACGACTACTGACAGAGTACAGACTCGCAACGACTGACTGACTGACTGACTGACTGACTGAGAACCGCTCGCAACACTCGCGCAGTCCAGCGCAAACTCTCTGGTCACAGATGCTACAATGTCTCGCCATCGCTGCTACGTTACATACGTGTTTCAGTGTCTTCTTTTCATTGGGGTAACGATCTTTGGCTCTTTTTATTCTGAATACAGGGCCAAAGGTCAACGCTGCTGCCCTTATACAATTTATCAGGTTTCATTATGTCTGTTGCAATGTTACATACGGTTCATTCTTTCATTAATATTATCGTTGGGTTTGTTTTGTAGGGACGTTAACATTCTGGCACATTTTTATTATCATCGGACTCTCTGCTATTTGTGCAGGGAGGTTATGTACCTGGGTCCATTTCCATTTCCATTTACATTTTAGTATTGATAGACTTTTTGTTTTCTTTTTTGTTTCTTGTTGTTTTTCCTTCTTTTTTTTGTTGTTCTTTTTTTGTTTTGTTTTGTTTTTCCCGCTCTCAACCACCACCGCCGCATCACGCCTTCCGTTTTCTTGGTTTCTTTTCTGTTCTTCAACTGCTTCAACATCACCGCGCCCCATTTCCACACCACAGCCATCAGCCTCCAAGACGGGCAGGCGCAGTGTGCCATTTCCGGCGCACAAGCACACCCGTACGGTACTCTCCTCGCCCCCACGCCAACAACAACACAGCGACCACGCGGCTTTCAGGCATGGCACGGCACGGCACCGGCGAAATGCGCCGCCCCCGCCCCTCCGCGCATCCGTCCGTCTCGCCACGTTCACTGACAGCCGCGTCTGCGGCTACACCACGACAACCACAACACAACACCGCTCCCCTCCCTGGCAACTCATTGTTTTTCTCCTCCTCTTTTGCACAAACCACAACGCCGAGCACAGGCGCAAGCCACCCACACCGCGCCCCTCCCCGTCCCGTCTTTGGCCGCCGCTCCTCGTTTGCCCCCTCCCATCTCCCGAAATGCCATGCCAGCAGCGTTACGCATGCCCCTCCCCTGTCCACACAACACTACCGCCAAACGAACAGCCTTCCGGGCCACATGCAGGGCACGCCCACCTCCAAACACTGCCAATTCACGGACGCACACACACACACACACACACACACACACTTTCTCGACACCTTTCTGTACGGAGGGTGCGTCATCTCGACCGTGACAGAGTGACGCCAACTATCGGCGATCCATTTCCCCCCACTGGTAAAACATGTCCACTAACACCTACATACATCATTCAAGTACACAGACAATAGCATACACACAATGGGAGGGCACACGAACATGGACGGCACGGCACTGTCATACACTCTTCCTCAGAACCATATCAACAAACGTTACGTACATCCGGGAAAGCGAAAGCGAAAGCAAAAGCAAAGCCCAATGCAGCCGTCAAAGGTAACGTTCACCACGGCAGACACTTGCAGCCGCGCCGCCGTTAAACGCATTTCAGTGCGGCTCCAATACGCCTCCGACACGGGAACGTTCCGTTGCTCTACGAATGCGCTTCTCCCCTTTTTCCCTTCCTCTCTCTTTTGCCCCCCCTCCTTGCACTCTTGCCTCATTCCTCACGTTCTGCCCAGACATTCGACCGATCAAAGTCAACCTTTCGTTACCGTTCTCAGCGCGACGGTGTACAACAGTATGACGGGTGTGCCCAAGACTTCGGTTCAGTTGCGTGACGCCGGTCTATCGCGCCGATCGACAGTTAC
Source organism: Schistocerca piceifrons (assembly GCF_021461385.2). Lineage (NCBI taxonomy): Eukaryota > Metazoa > Arthropoda > Insecta > Orthoptera > Acrididae > Schistocerca > Schistocerca piceifrons. The sequence continues at coordinate 57,822 of NW_025726872.1, read as the reverse complement.
TCAGGGGGCGACGGATCGGACCACGTCACCGACACACAAAACACTTTCAAACAAACAAATACATACCGGATGGACACAGACAAACACGTGTACAGACATTCGCCAAACAAACGACGACGACCGCCGCCGCCGCCGCCGCCGCCGCCGCCGTCTAGCGTCGCGCTTACTGTACTGCACTGGACACGCGTGCATCTTGAATGACGACATCGGTGTGCGTGCGTCGTACGCAATCAGTCAGACACGGCTATCAAAAATCAGAGTCGAATGGTACATCATCGTGCGTGTCGCCGTACACGTACAGTACAATACAACAACAATGCGTCTTAATGGCACGTTCAATTTCAACGTCACTCACACACCTCCACGCTGCAGTTACGTCGCACCATTGTCAAACTCGGCGTACAGCAAAGGGAATAGTGGGCGGCAAAAAAAAAAACCAAACAAAAACATTTCACATTTCACCCTCGCCATGTATGATGTGCAAAAAACAAACCCGCAAACGGCCGTCGTTACGGTGACACAAAAGTCGCCGATCGCACTGTCCCCCCTCGCAGACAGGTTAACACACACACACACACACCAACACCAATGGGTCAAAACCACTCCAACGAGGCGTGCCACCATTCCACGCCACGGCGACCAACCTCGTGGCCGTCCCCCGCAACACGCTTTGACGCGCCCCCCCCACCCACAATCAAAATGCACACATACATCACAGCCGTCCACACAAACAACAACAACAACAACAACAATTCCGCCCTTCCCGCAAAAGGCAAGTTGGTGGCCCTGAAAAGGGCCGTTTTGCCGCTCTCGCAACGGAGGAGCCTTCTCCTTCCTTCCTTCCTTCCTTCCATTCCAGAGCCACCTCCTTACTTGGAGCTCGTGTACTTGGTCACCGCCTTCGTGCCCTCGCTCACGGCGTGCTTGGCCAGCTCGCCAGGCAGCAACAGCCGCACAGCGGTCTGGATCTCGCGGGACGTGATGGTCGAGCGCTTGTTGTAGTGCGCCAGGCGAGAAGCCTCGGCCGCAATGCGCTCGAAAATGTCGTTCACGAAGCTGTTCATGATGCTCATCGCCTTCGACGAGATGCCCGTGTCAGGGTGCACCTGCTTCAGCACCTTGTAGATGTAGATGGCATAGCTCTCCTTCCTCTTGCGCTTCTTCTTCTTGTCGCCCTTCGAAATGTTCTTCTGCGCCTTGCCAGCCTTCTTGGCGGCCTTCCCGCTAGTCTTGGGCGGCATCTCGAACGAACCAACGTACGGCAGCAGCAACACCAGTAGCAAGCGCTCCGCTCTAGTCAGCGTCTCCCCACACAGTGGCACCCGCCGCCAGCCGCCGCCGCACCTTTACCAGCTCGCCCTGTTGCGGCCGCCGACCAATGGGGCGCGCGCGCAACCGGCCGCCGCACCCGAGCCCATAAAGCACCCCCACCCCGGCTGCGCCGGCACGCACTCCGCTGCTCGACTCGCTGCCGCTCGCACCGGTCGTTTTTCGTTTCCGTTTCGTGTGCACCGTCGCTAGCCCATCGCCATGTCCGGACGCGGAAAGGGAGGCAAAGTCAAGGGCAAGTCAAAGTCCCGCTCAAGCAGGGCTGGGCTCCAGTTCCCGGTCGGCAGAATCCACCGCCTCCTGCGCAAGGGAAACTACGCAGAGCGCGTCGGCGCCGGGGCGCCCGTCTACCTCGCCGCCGTCATGGAGTACCTCGCGGCTGAGGTGCTCGAGCTGGCCGGAAACGCGGCCCGCGACAACAAGAAGACGCGCATCATCCCGCGCCACCTGCAGCTTGCCATCCGCAACGACGAGGAGCTCAACAAGCTCCTGTCGGGCGTCACCATCGCACAGGGTGGTGTCCTGCCCAACATCCAGGCCGTCCTGCTGCCAAAGAAGACCGAGAAGAAGGCCTAAAGGAGGCCAGGCAATCGCAACGCGCTTTGCCGGCTCGGCTCGGCCCACAACAATCGGCCCTTTTCAGGGCCACCACACAAACCTACGTCCAAAGCAAAATTTCAGTCGTCCTCGCCGCACCTTGTTTTGTTTTAACTTTGCACAGCCGCCGCCGGCGCACGTCCGCCATCTTGTCGTCCACACAGCCCGTGTGGCCCAACACACACACACACACACATTCATTTTTGCACGGTCGCAGTCGCCTTCCAAACGACAACGGCAGCAATAATGACGACCATTGTTACAGGGAGGCGTGTCGACACACCGCCCTCCACTCCCGCGCGCAACGGCCGTCGACACGAACGAAACAGCTGATCCGGCCGCCTATGCCCACACGCCTTGCCTCGGAAACCCCAACGCCGCCGCAAACACACAGGGCCAAACCACGCAAGCAAATAATCACCGCCTCTCGCACAACAACACACAGCCCGCCATCTCCGTCGCGATCGATACAACGACACACAATAACAAACACACAAACGAAGCAGCTCCACACACAGCCAGCCACATGACACGTTTCCTTTCCTTCTCCCCTCCCAGTCACATCACGTCGCTCAAACGGAAAGAAAGAAACAAACAAACAACACAGACTCTTTCGCACTTTTCAACTTCCGAACAGTGTGGTGGCCCTGAAAAGGGCCGTTTTCTAGTCTCTCCCACCCACAAGCACGGCCGCGGGAAGGCCAGCGCCCGCTGCGACGCAGCCTAACCGCCGAAACCGTACAGGGTGCGCCCCTGCCTCTTCAGGGCGTACACCACGTCCATGGCCGTCACAGTCTTGCGCTTGGCGTGCTCAGTGTACGTCACCGCGTCGCGGATCACGTTCTCCAGGAACACCTTCAGCACCCCGCGGGTCTCCTCGTAGATCAGACCAGAGATGCGCTTCACGCCGCCCCTGCGAGCCAGGCGGCGGATGGCGGGCTTCGTGATGCCCTGGATGTTGTCGCGCAACACCTTGCGGTGCCGCTTGGCGCCACCCTTGCCGAGCCCCTTTCCTCCCTTGCCGCGGCCTGTCATCCTTCCTTCCTCGGGCAAAGCAACAACGTGCACAAACAGCAGCTGCAGCGGCTGGCGAGTCGGCTACGGTCTGCGCCCAGCGCGCCCGCCGCCCCCCTATATAGACTCTGGCCCGCCCTCCCCCCACCACGCGCAACCGAGGGCATATAAGCGCAGCACGGAGGCGCGCGGGCCCAGGCTTACTCGGCCGCTGAGAGCTCGTGAAGAGGTTTTCTGTGCTGTGGGCGCTGCGGAGAGCAAATTGTCGTGCGTTGTTTTGACAACGCGTGCAAATTGTCGTGTTCCGCGCCTCGCAGCATGGGGAAGAAGGGTGCGCAGAGGAAACCTGCCGCTACGAAGGGTCCTTCGGTTGTGCGACTCTCTGAGTCTGCCGACCGTGCAAGGAACTCCTGTGAAGACGAGTCGCGGCCTGTCCCCCCTTTGTACGTCAAGTGCAAAGGCGGGTGGACAGCGCTGTTCGACACCATGACGAAATGCGCTCGGAACGAGGTGGTCTACGAGTCTGTCGATACAGACTCGCTGATCTGCGTTCGAGCCGCAAACGTGGCCGACCACAGGGCGATCAAGGTCGCAGTGGCCGACCACATCGTCGACGCGCCGCCGGCGCGTGAGAAGGCACCTTCCGTAGGAAGGATGAAGACGACTAAGGCGCTCCTCAGGGGGTTGCCTTGGTGCTGTGACGAGGCAGCGGTCCGGGAAGGGCTGCTGCGAGCCGGGTTTGGTAATGCAGCCGCAAGGTTGCACAACCGGACCAACAGGAAGAGGGCGCCGCTCTATGCCGTGACCGTGCAAACGGTCGACGGCGGGAGCGACATCTTCGACTTGCGGAAGTTGCTGGGCTTCCCGGTTACGACGGAGGCTCTCCCGACCGCCATGGATCCTCAGCCCCAGTGCTTCAGGTGCCAGGGCGAGGGCCATGTTGCGAAGTACTGCCGCAACGCGGCGCGGTGCGTCAAGTGCTCAGGTGAGCACGACAGCCGCGCCTGCGACCGCGGCAGCAACGCTCTGCCGACTTGTGTCCGGTGTGGCGGCCCGCACGTCGCCAGCTGGCGCGGTTGCGCGGCTTTCTCTAGCCGCAGCCGTGCCGGGGGCGGCGAAGCGGCCGCGGCCGCACCGACGCAGCAGCAGAAGAGAAGACGACGTCGGAAACGGCGTAGGGCGGAGAACAGCCCGGTGCAGCTGAGGGACGGCGCAGCAGCAGATCCACCTGCCAGGGGCGGGGACGGCCGCTCGGAAACGGGCCGCCAGGACGCAGCTCGCCCTCCCGCGAAGAGATGTGACCTCGAGCTCGGCATCGCCGTGAAGGAGGCCACAGCAGCCCTCAAAGCCGTAATGGCGGTGGAGAGGGCTGCCTTCGCAGCCGCCGTGGCTGCAGAGAAGGAAGAGGCCTTGAGGCAACTGCGTGCAGTCTTCGCCCAAGGCCTCAGTGCAGTCGTACCTGCGAACACTCCTGCGACCTCGCAGAAGGACGTTCGCGCGCCTGTCCCAGCGGTTGCCCCAGCAGCACCGCAGGTGAAAGGTGCAAAGAAGAAAACCGCCAGGGCAGTCTTCATCGCGCAAGCGTCGCCGCGCTGCCGCGCCGAACTTTTGTGTTACAGGGAGTAAGCCACTGCGGCCGGCCCAGGAGACAACGAGGGAGCCCAGCCGCGGCACCGGACTGACCCAGCGAACGACCACGCAGTACATAGGTAACGTTGCACGATACCTCACGCTAACCCTCCTCACCTTGCATGCTCTGTCGCAGCTAGCAAACCGCTACTGCTCGTACTTCCCGTCCTACTGTCGCAGAGGTTTTTTTCCCTTGGCGCTGGCCTTGGCACTTTTTTTCCTCTGCTCTTACAACCGCTACCCTTCGATCGCTTTCGACCACTACTATCTCCTGATGGACCATGTTAATGAGTAGCCTTACCCAGACGCATGGATAACATCACAGCCTGCATCCTGTGACGCCTTGATTCAAAACTAACATGCATACGGAGGTGACAGTAGAACTTTTGTGTTGGTCACCACGTTGGTGCGGGCGTGGAGGGGCCCCATCCTTAAAAAAAAAAAGCGCGCGGGCCCGTTGTCAAGGCAGCACCGGACGCCGCGCCGCACCTAACCTCCACGCACGCCGCTCCGCTACCGCTATGGCCCGCACAAAGCAAACGGCCCGCAAGTCCACCGGCGGAAAGGCGCCGCGCAAACAGCTCGCCACCAAGGCGGCGAGGAAGAGCGCGCCCGCCACCGGAGGCGTCAAGAAGCCCCACCGCTACAGGCCGGGCACCGTCGCCCTGCGAGAAATCAGGCGCTACCAGAAGAGCACAGAGCTGCTCATCCGCAAGCTGCCATTCCAGCGCCTAGTGCGCGAGATCGCCCAGGACTTCAAGACCGACCTGCGCTTCCAGAGCTCCGCAGTCATGGCCCTGCAGGAGGCCAGCGAGGCCTACCTCGTCGGCCTCTTCGAAGACACCAACCTGTGCGCAATCCACGCCAAGCGCGTCACCATCATGCCCAAGGACATCCAGCTCGCGCGCCGCATCCGCGGCGAGCGCGCCTAAACCGCGCCGCGGCACCGCACCGCACAAACAAAAACGGCCCTTTTCAGGGCCACTAACATCTCTCCGTCGCGAGCAAACTTTGTCGGTCGCCTGCCTCTCGCCCCGCAACCCAAAAACAACAACCACCACTTCCCGTCCGCCCGCCACACCCGCTCACTCTGCCTGCCTGCTAGCAGCGCGCAACAATCACACATCATCCCTCCCCGGCGCTCAAAGCGCACAATACCCAACGGCCGACGTCACACCGCACGGGTGGCTGGCCGGCCGCCGCTTTCGTTTCGAAAACAAAAACAACCCGCACTCCACTCCGACGGCCAACGGCCAGGCAGGCGCGCTCGCTCGCTCGCTCGCTCTCCAACGCCACCGAAATCCCCGCCGACTCCTTCCACATCTCAACGTGCCCCCCGTTGCAAAACATAACACACACACACACACACACAAAGGAACAAAACAAAGACCAGACACGACTCGACAAGACAGACATCCGAGAAGAACGAACGCAGGCAAGCCAACCAACGTATTCAAACAAAACAACGTGACAGAAAACCAACCGTCGGCCGCCGCCACAAACACGGCGACAATCAACCACGACGACAACAACAACAACACCGCTTACCGCTACCGCCGCCCACACCCGCCACCGACCCCCGCAATCCATCCACCACGGCACGCAAACAGCATCCCCCACGGGCATACACAAAGACACCCACACCAAACGCAACACGACAATCAAAACCTTCCCCGACGTGCTTTGATGGCCCTGAGAAGGGCCGTTTTGGGCCGCGCGTCTCTTGCGCGCCACTAGACGACGACGGGGGGTGGGGACGACGGAGTCAAGCGCCAAACCCTTCCTTTCTCCCATCTCTTTCTCCTCTACTCTACTCTACTCTACTTCTTCTTCTTGGGCGAAGCCTTCGCCTTAGACGGCGTCGTCGCCTTCTTCGGGCGCGGCGCCTTCGGCTTCTTCGTCGGAACCTTGGCGGCCTTCTTCGCCTTCGACGGCGACTTGGCCTTGGCCGGCTTGGCCGCAGCCGCCTTCTTCGCACCCGCGGGAGCGGCCGACGCCGCAGACGCCTTCTTGGCGGCGCCCGCCTTCCGACCGGTCGCCGCCTTCACGCCACCAGCCTTCTTTGCGCCGGCCGCACGGGCGCCCTTCTTCTCCTTGCTGGCCGGAGCGGCGCGCTTCTTCTTGGCACCGCCAGCACGGGCCTTGCCGCCCTCGGCCGCCCCCCCGCCGCCGGCGCCGGCAAGCTTGAACGAGCCGGACGCGCCCTTCCCCTTCGTCTGCACCAGCTCGCCCGCCACGACGGCCGACTTGAGGTACTTCTTGATAAACGGCGCCAGCTTCTCCGCGTCCAGCTTGTAGTGCGCGGCTATGTACTTCTTGATCGCCTGCAGCGACGACCCGCCGCGCTCCTTCAGACTCTTGATGGCGGCCGTCACCATCTCAGAGGTGCGCGGGTGCGCAGGCTTGGCGCGCGGCTTCTTCGCAGACGACGCAGACTTGGCCTTCTTCGTAGTGCCGGTGGCGGCGGGTGCCGCAGCAGTCTCGTTCGTAGCCGCCTGATCTGCCATTTCGACGACGCGCGTAACACACAGCGAGAGCGAGAGCGAGCGGGACGGACGGCAGGCACGCAAGCACAGCACAGCACAGCACAGCAGCAGAGCAGAGAATCACAAGGCCCAGCCAGTGTCGCGGGCGGGCGCGGACGGCCGAGAGAGCGGCCGCCACTCTGCGCGCCGCCGCGCCGCGCCTCCCGCGCTTGCTACCGCCCAACGTCCGACAGCCTGTGCGGAGCAGCCCCAAACCTGCGCCACAACCGCCCGCGCCTTTCAAACCACCGAGGATGGGGCTACACACAGCCACACCACAGTCGCCAACCAGTCGCCACGGCAGCGCCGCAAACCACGGCCAAACTGCAGCTACCGCGCGCTACAGCCTGGGTCGGCCCGCCGAGAATCGCCGCCCCCGCCCAAATGCCGCCCCCACAGCCCCAGCCGACGACCCGCCACAATGGCCAAACCTTCGGCAAAACTCCCACACCGTCGCCGCGGCAGCCCGGCCAGCGCGGCCGGCGCCACAGCCACACAAGCCGAGGCGTGCGGCGATGACGGCCGTGCAAACGCGCCTCCGCCGCCCCATCGCCTTCCGTCGCCCTCCCGCCGTTTCCCGATCGGCCCGCAGCCGTCGGGCCACATCGCGCGCCGTCCTCCTCCTCTCGCCCGCCAACATTCACAGCCGTTTCTCAACAATTGCCCGCCGCAAACGGACGCCGCCTGCGCAACAGGCGCCGCCGCCCCTCGCCGCTTCCGACCCAACCCCTCGACCGAGGCAAACCGCAATCCGAATCTACAGACCAACCCAATCTGCCGTCAGCACACACGACAGCCGACCTTACACGTTACGCGTTACACATTACGTTTACACGTCTAGGTTGGGTTACGTTAGGTTAGGTGGACGTGGGTTAGGTTAAGGGGACTTGGGTTAGGTTAAGCGTCAAACTTAGGTTAAGCATTCAAACACGTCAGGCGTCAGAGGTTAGGTTAGGTTAGGTTAGGTTAGGTTAGGTTACACGTTAGGTTAAGGGGTCAGTGCTAGGCTAAGAAGCGTCAAACGTAGGTTACAAAAGCGTTCAAACCGTGAGGCGTGAGCCGGACAGCTTACCTTACGTAGACGTTAGGGGCTCACAGGCTGAGCTCACCTCGCCACACCACAGGGTTAGGTTCGGTTCGCTCGGCTCAGCGTAAAGCGCCGAGGTCAGGGTTGCGTTCGTTCACCTTCGGGCGCCACACTTTCGGTTGAAAGGTCGCGACGGGACGACGTCGGCAGGCACGCCGCAAACGAACAAAAACGTACAGACGACGTCGAAAACCGCCGACAGACGGGGGAGCAGCACGACCACGACCAGATACCGAGCGCGAACGAGACACACGCGAACCACCCCCACCGGCCAAAGGGCACCACACAACAACCCAGAGCACCACGTGTCCACACCAGAGCAACCCGCCGCTCACGCGACATGGCTGGCACCGAAGGGCAACCGCCCGCAACTGCGCTTTCCGCGCCGGCCCGGATGCACGTCGTGCTACAACAACACCACTACCGTACACAGCCGCTGTTCACAACATCACTATCATGCGCGCCCGCGGCTCGCCGCCGTCGCAGTCGCAGCCCCGACGCCAGCGCTTTTGCACCACCATTCACACGCACCGCAACACAGCCGAACAAAACAAACACCACACAACAACAGCAACAACGCCGCCGCCGCCGCCTCTACTTGTGCCGGCGACCCACCCCGCCGATGGCGCACCTTTCGCCAGCCGGCAATCGACACACACGCACGCACCCACCCACCCACCCACCCACCCACCCCCCGGGGCCCAGTGCAAAAAAAAAAAAAAAACACACAAAAACAAAACGACACGGGAAGCGCACACCGCCACTTCGCGCGCACGCCACCAACCAGTCGTCGTCTCAAAATAACAAACAACAACCAAAATAAACTAACAACTAGGGCAACACAAAACAAAAACGCCTCGCACGAACCGCCCACAAAAAGGACAAGCACACGCACAGCCTCTGCTGACGACCACGACGCAGCGGCACGCTGCTCCTGTCCCGCGCCCCGCGCCCCACTCGATTCACAACTCACGCGACACCGCCAACGACGGGCTCGCTTCCCGCAACCTACCACCTTTCCGCCACGACGCACAGCCCCAGCCCCACCCGACGACGCCCGTGGCAACGACTGCACTTTCACCACCGCCTCCCCCTTCCCCCCCAAAACACACACACACACACCCAGCCAAAAACGCACTCGCGACCCACACATGCACGTGCATCGGCACACGCCAACCAGTCAACGTCGACAACCACACGCAAGGCTCGAAACGAAACCGGCGTCCTTCCACGTTGCCATCAAGCTACGCGACACAAGACACAAGGAACCAACACAACAGCCGGCCCCACTAATTCCCACTCTCACGCCGCAAAAAGCACACCGAAACCGCCAAACGCACGCACATTCCCCTTCGCACTGACAACGACCGGCTCTCGCTACCACACACCTCTCGGCAGCCGTTTCACGCCAATTCGCCACACCGCCCACACAGTCGACAAGCGCCCGCCCTGTACGGCACACGCAACGACGCAGCGCAGCAAAGGGCGCCCGCAACACATACCTCTCCGCCGCCCGACGCGCCAACCGCCACACCACACCGCCAGCCACTCGCAAATTGTGCACTGCCACCAGCCACACGTCCAACACGCCGCGCCGCCTCCGGCCACCCGCCAGGGGGCGCTCACGTTCGCGACAACAGCGCGGCCCGCCGGGCCGGGCCGAACCGAACCGAGCCGCCGCTGCTCTGCACTCGGCACGGCCACACCCTGCTGCAGACCGGGCTCGTCTCTCTGTACGCGTCTGCCTGCGCATCAACACAACACGACCTTTTTTTTTTTTTTTACCTCTCTCTACCGCCATCCCTTCTTCTCGCGTTTTACTCGTTGTTGCAGCAGCGGCGCACACCTACACATCCACAGCCCCAGCCGAGCCGGCCTCACCTCAGGGCCCGCCGCCAGCGTCTCCTCCTCGGGCACAGGTGCGGTGCTGTGGCCGCCCATCCAACCGCATTGCTGGCCGTCCAGCCACCAGGCGTTCCCACTGCCGCGAGCCACGCCGCGCACCGACCCTGCTGCAGAAAACGAAGCATAGCCAGAGACCGACCGATACACAAAGCAAGCCGTCGCCTCGCCTCTTGTCCTTCCTGCCTTCCTTCCGCCCCCGCCCTTCTCACACCACCGCCTCTCCACTTTCGCCCGCCCCCGCCCCCGCCCCTCCTTTTTTTTGTTTTGTTTTTTTCCTTCGTTTTCTTCTTTCTTTCTTTCTTTCTTTCTTTCTTTCTTTCTTTCTTTGGCCCTCTCTCCTTCCCGCCCCATGGCGGTTACGGCACCGCCTGCAGCGGCAGATTTTTTGCGCCCACACGCCTACTCCTACCACCATTAACCTTGCCCTGCCCTGCCCATCAACGTCGCAGTCGAACCGACGCTTGCCAACACACTGCCCACGTTCCCTTTCTCTCTTCGGCCTACGCCCATTACGCGCCGCCGCCACAGCACCTTCCCTTCCCACAACACACCGACGTCATCACACGCACCCAAAACAGGGGCCACGACCGTGTTCCTCGCCCACTCCCATCCCGCACGGTACGCACATTCCCAACTACTAACCGCGCACCCTCCCTTTCCAATCTGTGTGTCTCTGTGTCTGTGTCCTGTCCGCGCGTGACGCCTCTCAACATCCGCCGTCCCCCGTCCCGTTTTCGCCCCCATGCCGTCGTCGCGCCGCCTCCGCCCCGTCCACCGCCGCCCCTGTCCGCCCCGCACCACACCATACACCGCTGCTTGTCCCGGCCGTTGCCACCAAAGGCGCCGACCGCAAACGCGCCACGCCGCAGCCCCCGTGCGTCTCGCGCTCGCTTGCATCTCCGTGCCGACGCTGCCTCTCTTCCCGCTCGCACTCGACCTCGACAACACAGTCTTTGGCTCCGCCACTGCGTGTTCCGGTGGTACGCACGCTGCAACACGTATGTATTCATTACCAGAGCGATGGCGAGGCATGACAGCATCTCCGTCTGACCAGAGAGTTATTTATCGTTGCTGGTCGGCGCTTGGACCGCGCCAGACGACAGTAGTGGCACGCACCGGGTCGCCAGGAACAGTTGTTATATATATTGTAGCGCGAGTCGGGAGAGGTAGTAGTCGGTCGACAGTAGTAGCGGGTGGACGGTTGTACTGAGCGGGCGTCGGCGGCGTGCTCTGCTCGTCTCGCGACTCTGGTCACGGTTCGGGACGATGTATATAGTATATTGTGTTATAATCAAAAGGTAGTGTGAAGCTGCATTGCGCAAATCTGATAACGTATGTTCTTCAACAACAAAAGCCCCACTATTACTTTTTTCTAAAGTAACTTTTGTCTTTTAACGAAAAACATTCACTTTTTAAAGACTACTTCCTATGGCATTTCCCTCCAAGGAGTGCAATTAATTACCAGCCAGCACTCATTCATTGCACACAGCTGTGTAAGGGGTATCTACAATTGAGGAGCGGATACAAATGCAATTTTTTTGTTTCTTTTTTTTTTTTTTTTTTTTTTTTTTTTTTGGTGTCTGTGTGTTGTAACCTCCCCGCAAAATTTAAAATAATGGACAATGTTATTTACGGATGCTAATGGACATTGCGCTAATTGTAACCTCGCCCACAATGAGAGGTATTGAAAATGGCAACAAAAATGTGAAATTCGCAATCCGACTCAAATATAAATTCTTCACAACATTTAAAGTCCGTTCAGTGACAAGAAACTTCAATTAAACCGAAATATCGGTCTTTGGCCCTGTGCAAAACAATCAGAATTACAGTCTTACCTCAGAATAAATGGATGTCACATTTCTGCTCTTGTTGTTGCGCAGCGCCTGGAGGAACTGCATTGCAAATAATAATATTCTCCTTTTTTTTTGTGATTTTAGTGAAATTTTTCTTCAAAGAAGTGGAATGAAATGTGAAGTGCAACGAACTCTTTAGTTCAATAAAAAATTAAATGTTTGAAAAATGCTTTTGAAATAAAAATTATTATTGGGGAACTTGTTGGAGAATAATTACAATAAATAAACCTTTTCATTATCTAATGATTATATTAATTAACAGTATACCTTATTCACCATCTTGACCAGTGTTGCCGGCCGCCTACATCACACAACCGCACTCGGCTGCTACTACTGACCGACCGCTCTGCATGACGACTACTGACAGAGTACAGACTCGCAACGACTGACTGACTGACTGACTGACTGACTGAGAACCGCTCGCAACACTCGCGCAGTCCAGCGCAAACTCTCTGGTCACAGATGCTACAATGTCTCGCCATCGCTGCTACGTTACATACGTGTTTCAGTGTCTTCTTTTCATTGGGGTAACGATCTTTGGCTCTTTTTATTCTGAATACAGGGCCAAAGGTCAACGCTGCTGCCCTTATACAATTTATCAGGTTTCATTATGTCTGTTGCAATGTTACATACGGTTCATTCTTTCATTAATATTATCGTTGGGTTTGTTTTGTAGGGACGTTAACATTCTGGCACATTTTTATTATCATCGGACTCTCTGCTATTTGTGCAGGGAGGTTATGTACCTGGGTCCATTTCCATTTCCATTTACATTTTAGTATTGATAGACTTTTTGTTTTCTTTTTTGTTTCTTGTTGTTTTTCCTTCTTTTTTTTGTTGTTCTTTTTTTGTTTGTTTTGTTTTTCCCGCTCTCAACCACCACCGCCGCATCACGCCTTCCGTTTTCTTGGTTTCTTTTCTGTTCTTCAACTGCTTCAACATCACCGCGCCCCATTTCCACACCACAGCCATCAGCCTCCAAGACGGGCAGGCGCAGTGTGCCATTTCCGGCGCACAAGCACACCCGTACGGTACTCTCCTCGCCCCCACGCCAACAACAACACAGCGACCACGCGGCTTTCAGGCATGGCACGGCACGGCACCGGCGAAATGCGCCGCCCCCGCCCCTCCGCGCATCCGTCCGTCTCGCCACGTTCACTGACAGCCGCGTCTGCGGCTACACCACGACAACCACAACACAACACCGCTCCCCTCCCTGGCAACTCATTGTTTTTCTCCTCCTCTTTTGCACAAACCACAACGCCGAGCACAGGCGCAAGCCACCCACACCGCGCCCCTCCCCGTCCCGTCTTTGGCCGCCGCTCCTCGTTTGCCCCCTCCCATCTCCCGAAATGCCATGCCAGCAGCGTTACGCATGCCCCTCCCCTGTCCACACAACACTACCGCCAAACGAACAGCCTTCCGGGCCACATGCAGGGCACGCCCACCTCCAAACACTGCCAATTCACGGACGCACACACACACACACACACACACACACACTTTCTCGACACCTTTCTGTACGGAGGGTGCGTCATCTCGACCGTGACAGAGTGACGCCAACTATCGGCGATCCATTTCCCCCCACTGGTAAAACATGTCCACTAACACCTACATACATCATTCAAGTACACAGACAATAGCATACACACAATGGGAGGGCACACGAACATGGACGGCACGGCACTGTCATACACTCTTCCTCAGAACCATATCAACAAACGTTACGTACATCCGGGAAAGCGAAAGCGAAAGCAAAAGCAAAGCCCAATGCAGCCGTCAAAGGTAACGTTCACCACGGCAGACACTTGCAGCCGCGCCGCCGTTAAACGCATTTCAGTGCGGCTCCAATACGCCTCCGACACGGGAACGTTCCGTTGCTCTACGAATGCGCTTCTCCCCTTTTTCCCTTCCTCTCTCTTTTGCCCCCCCTCCTTGCACTCTTGCCTCATTCCTCACGTTCTGCCCAGACATTCGACCGATCAAAGTCAACCTTTCGTTACCGTTCTCAGCGCGACGGTGTACAACAGTATGACGGGTGTGCCCAAGACTTCGGTTCAGTTGCGTGACGCCGGTCTATCGCGCCGATCGACAGTTACTCAGGGGGCGACGGATCGGACCACGTCACCGACACACAAAACACTTTCAAACAAACAAATACATACCGGATGGACACAGACAAACACGTGTACAGACATTCGCCAAACAAACGACGACGACCGCCGCCGCCGCCGCCGCCGCCGCCGCCGTCTAGCGTCGCGCTTACTGTACTGCACTGGACACGCGTGCATCTTGAATGACGACATCGGTGTGCGTGCGTCGTACGCAATCAGTCAGACACGGCTATCAAAAATCAGAGTCGAATGGTACATCATCGTGCGTGTCGCCGTACACGTACAGTACAATACAACAACAATGCGTCTTAATGGCACGTTCAATTTCAACGTCACTCACACACCTCCACGCTGCAGTTACGTCGCACCATTGTCAAACTCGGCGTACAGCAAAGGGAATAGTGGGCGGCAAAAAAAAAAAACCAAACAAAAACATTTCACATTTCACCCTCGCCATGTATGATGTGCAAAAAACAAACCCGCAAACGGCCGTCGTTACGGTGACACAAAAGTCGCCGATCGCACTGTCCCCCCTCGCAGACAGGTTAACACACACACACACACACCAACACCAATGGGTCAAAACCACTCCAACGAGGCGTGCCACCATTCCACGCCACGGCGACCAACCTCGTGGCCGTCCCCCGCAACACGCTTTGACGCGCCCCCCCCCACCCACAATCAAAATGCACACATACATCACAGCCGTCCACACAAACAACAACAACAACAACAACAATTCCGCCCTTCCCGCAAAAGGCAAGTTGGTGGCCCTGAAAAGGGCCGTTTTGCCGCTCTCGCAACGGAGGAGCCTTCTCCTTCCTTCCTTCCTTCCTTCCATTCCAGAGCCACCTCCTTACTTGGAGCTCGTGTACTTGGTCACCGCCTTCGTGCCCTCGCTCACGGCGTGCTTGGCCAGCTCGCCAGGCAGCAACAGCCGCACAGCGGTCTGGATCTCGCGGGACGTGATGGTCGAGCGCTTGTTGTAGTGCGCCAGGCGAGAAGCCTCGGCCGCAATGCGCTCGAAAATGTCGTTCACGAAGCTGTTCATGATGCTCATCGCCTTCGACGAGATGCCCGTGTCAGGGTGCACCTGCTTCAGCACCTTGTAGATGTAGATGGCATAGCTCTCCTTCCTCTTGCGCTTCTTCTTCTTGTCGCCCTTCGAAATGTTCTTCTGCGCCTTGCCAGCCTTCTTGGCGGCCTTCCCGCTAGTCTTGGGCGGCATCTCGAACGAACCAACGTACGGCAGCAGCAACACCAGTAGCAAGCGCTCCGCTCTAGTCAGCGTCTCCCCACACAGTGGCACCCGCCGCCAGCCGCCGCCGCACCTTTACCAGCTCGCCCTGTTGCGGCCGCCGACCAATGGGGCGCGCGCGCAACCGGCCGCCGCACCCGAGCCCATAAAGCACCCCCACCCCGGCTGCGCCGGCACGCACTCCGCTGCTCGACTCGCTGCCGCTCGCACCGGTCGTTTTTCGTTTCCGTTTCGTGTGCACCGTCGCTAGCCCATCGCCATGTCCGGACGCGGAAAGGGAGGCAAAGTCAAGGGCAAGTCAAAGTCCCGCTCAAGCAGGGCTGGGCTCCAGTTCCCGGTCGGCAGAATCCACCGCCTCCTGCGCAAGGGAAACTACGCAGAGCGCGTCGGCGCCGGGGCGCCCGTCTACCTCGCCGCCGTCATGGAGTACCTCGCGGCTGAGGTGCTCGAGCTGGCCGGAAACGCGGCCCGCGACAACAAGAAGACGCGCATCATCCCGCGCCACCTGCAGCTTGCCATCCGCAACGACGAGGAGCTCAACAAGCTCCTGTCGGGCGTCACCATCGCACAGGGTGGTGTCCTGCCCAACATCCAGGCCGTCCTGCTGCCAAAGAAGACCGAGAAGAAGGCCTAAAGGAGGCCAGGCAATCGCAACGCGCTTTGCCGGCTCGGCTCGGCCCACAACAATCGGCCCTTTTCAGGGCCACCACACAAACCTACGTCCAAAGCAAAATTTCAGTCGTCCTCGCCGCACCTTGTTTTGTTTTAACTTTGCACAGCCGCCGCCGGCGCACGTCCGCCATCTTGTCGTCCACACAGCCCGTGTGGCCCAACACACACACACACACACATTCATTTTTGCACGGTCGCAGTCGCCTTCCAAACGACAACGGCAGCAATAATGACGACCATTGTTACAGGGAGGCGTGTCGACACACCGCCCTCCACTCCCGCGCGCAACGGCCGTCGACACGAACGAAACAGCTGATCCGGCCGCCTATGCCCACACGCCTTGCCTCGGAAACCCCAACGCCGCCGCAAACACACAGGGCCAAACCACGCAAGCAAATAATCACCGCCTCTCGCACAACAACACACAGCCCGCCATCTCCGTCGCGATCGATACAACGACACACAATAACAAACACACAAACGAAGCAGCTCCACACACAGCCAGCCACATGACACGTTTCCTTTCCTTCTCCCCTCCCAGTCACATCACGTCGCTCAAACGGAAAGAAAGAAACAAACAAACAACACAGACTCTTTCGCACTTTTCAACTTCCGAACAGTGTGGTGGCCCTGAAAAGGGCCGTTTTCTAGTCTCTCCCACCCACAAGCACGGCCGCGGGAAGGCCAGCGCCCGCTGCGACGCAGCCTAACCGCCGAAACCGTACAGGGTGCGCCCCTGCCTCTTCAGGGCGTACACCACGTCCATGGCCGTCACAGTCTTGCGCTTGGCGTGCTCAGTGTACGTCACCGCGTCGCGGATCACGTTCTCCAGGAACACCTTCAGCACCCCGCGGGTCTCCTCGTAGATCAGACCAGAGATGCGCTTCACGCCGCCCCTGCGAGCCAGGCGGCGGATGGCGGGCTTCGTGATGCCCTGGATGTTGTCGCGCAACACCTTGCGGTGCCGCTTGGCGCCACCCTTGCCGAGCCCCTTTCCTCCCTTGCCGCGGCCTGTCATCCTTCCTTCCTCGGGCAAAGCAACAACGTGCACAAACAGCAGCTGCAGCGGCTGGCGAGTCGGCTACGGTCTGCGCCCAGCGCGCCCGCCGCCCCCCTATATAGACTCTGGCCCGCCCTCCCCCCACCACGCGCAACCGAGGGCATATAAGCGCAGCACGGAGGCGCGCGGGCCCGTTGTCAAGGCAGCACCGGACGCCGCGCCGCACCTAACCTCCACGCACGCCGCTCCGCTACCGCTATGGCCCGCACAAAGCAAACGGCCCGCAAGTCCACCGGCGGAAAGGCGCCGCGCAAACAGCTCGCCACCAAGGCGGCGAGGAAGAGCGCGCCCGCCACCGGAGGCGTCAAGAAGCCCCACCGCTACAGGCCGGGCACCGTCGCCCTGCGAGAAATCAGGCGCTACCAGAAGAGCACAGAGCTGCTCATCCGCAAGCTGCCATTCCAGCGCCTAGTGCGCGAGATCGCCCAGGACTTCAAGACCGACCTGCGCTTCCAGAGCTCCGCAGTCATGGCCCTGCAGGAGGCCAGCGAGGCCTACCTCGTCGGCCTCTTCGAAGACACCAACCTGTGCGCAATCCACGCCAAGCGCGTCACCATCATGCCCAAGGACATCCAGCTCGCGCGCCGCATCCGCGGCGAGCGCGCCTAAACCGCGCCGCGGCACCGCACCGCACAAACAAAAACGGCCCTTTTCAGGGCCACTAACATCTCTCCGTCGCGAGCAAACTTTGTCGGTCGCCTGCCTCTCGCCCCGCAACCCAAAAACAACAACCACCACTTCCCGTCCGCCCGCCACACCCGCTCACTCTGCCTGCCTGCTAGCAGCGCGCAACAATCACACATCATCCCTCCCCGGCGCTCAAAGCGCACAATACCCAACGGCCGACGTCACACCGCACGGGTGGCTGGCCGGCCGCCGCTTTCGTTTCGAAAACAAAAACAACCCGCACTCCACTCCGACGGCCAACGGCCAGGCAGGCGCGCTCGCTCGCTCGCTCGCTCTCCAACGCCACCGAAATCCCCGCCGACTCCTTCCACATCTCAACGTGCCCCCCGTTGCAAAACATAACACACACACACACACACACAAAGGAACAAAACAAAGACCAGACACGACTCGACAAGACAGACATCCGAGAAGAACGAACGCAGGCAAGCCAACCAACGTATTCAAACAAAACAACGTGACAGAAAACCAACCGTCGGCCGCCGCCACAAACACGGCGACAATCAACCACGACGACAACAACAACAACACCGCTTACCGCTACCGCCGCCCACACCCGCCACCGACCCCCGCAATCCATCCACCACGGCACGCAAACAGCATCCCCCACGGGCATACACAAAGACACCCACACCAAACGCAACACGACAATCAAAACCTTCCCCGACGTGCTTTGATGGCCCTGAGAAGGGCCGTTTTGGGCCGCGCGTCTCTTGCGCGCCACTAGACGACGACGGGGGGTGGGGACGACGGAGTCAAGCGCCAAACCCTTCCTTTCTCCCATCTCTTTCTCCTCTACTCTACTCTACTCTACTTCTTCTTCTTGGGCGAAGCCTTCGCCTTAGACGGCGTCGTCGCCTTCTTCGGGCGCGGCGCCTTCGGCTTCTTCGTCGGAACCTTGGCGGCCTTCTTCGCCTTCGACGGCGACTTGGCCTTGGCCGGCTTGGCCGCAGCCGCCTTCTTCGCACCCGCGGGAGCGGCCGACGCCGCAGACGCCTTCTTGGCGGCGCCCGCCTTCCGACCGGTCGCCGCCTTCACGCCACCAGCCTTCTTTGCGCCGGCCGCACGGGCGCCCTTCTTCTCCTTGCTGGCCGGAGCGGCGCGCTTCTTCTTGGCACCGCCAGCACGGGCCTTGCCGCCCTCGGCCGCCCCCCCGCCGCCGGCGCCGGCAAGCTTGAACGAGCCGGACGCGCCCTTCCCCTTCGTCTGCACCAGCTCGCCCGCCACGACGGCCGACTTGAGGTACTTCTTGATAAACGGCGCCAGCTTCTCCGCGTCCAGCTTGTAGTGCGCGGCTATGTACTTCTTGATCGCCTGCAGCGACGACCCGCCGCGCTCCTTCAGACTCTTGATGGCGGCCGTCACCATCTCAGAGGTGCGCGGGTGCGCAGGCTTGGCGCGCGGCTTCTTCGCAGACGACGCAGACTTGGCCTTCTTCGTAGTGCCGGTGGCGGCGGGTGCCGCAGCAGTCTCGTTCGTAGCCGCCTGATCTGCCATTTCGACGACGCGCGTAACACACAGCGAGAGCGAGAGCGAGCGGGACGGACGGCAGGCACGCAAGCACAGCACAGCACAGCACAGCAGCAGAGCAGAGAATCACAAGGCCCAGCCAGTGTCGCGGGCGGGCGCGGACGGCCGAGAGAGCGGCCGCCACTCTGCGCGCCGCCGCGCCGCGCCTCCCGCGCTTGCTACCGCCCAACGTCCGACAGCCTGTGCGGAGCAGCCCCAAACCTGCGCCACAACCGCCCGCGCCTTTCAAACCACCGAGGATGGGGCTACACACAGCCACACCACAGTCGCCAACCAGTCGCCACGGCAGCGCCGCAAACCACGGCCAAACTGCAGCTACCGCGCGCTACAGCCTGGGTCGGCCCGCCGAGAATCGCCGCCCCCGCCCAAATGCCGCCCCCACAGCCCCAGCCGACGACCCGCCACAATGGCCAAACCTTCGGCAAAACTCCCACACCGTCGCCGCGGCAGCCCGGCCAGCGCGGCCGGCGCCACAGCCACACAAGCCGAGGCGTGCGGCGATGACGGCCGTGCAAACGCGCCTCCGCCGCCCCATCGCCTTCCGTCGCCCTCCCGCCGTTTCCCGATCGGCCCGCAGCCGTCGGGCCACATCGCGCGCCGTCCTCCTCCTCTCGCCCGCCAACATTCACAGCCGTTTCTCAACAATTGCCCGCCGCAAACGGACGCCGCCTGCGCAACAGGCGCCGCCGCCCCTCGCCGCTTCCGACCCAACCCCTCGACCGAGGCAAACCGCAATCCGAATCTACAGACCAACCCAATCTGCCGTCAGCACACACGACAGCCGACCTTACACGTTACGCGTTACACATTACGTTTACACGTCTAGGTTGGGTTACGTTAGGTTAGGTGGACGTGGGTTAGGTTAAGGGGACTTGGGTTAGGTTAAGCGTCAAACTTAGGTTAAGCATTCAAACACGTCAGGCGTCAGAGGTTAGGTTAGGTTAGGTTAGGTTAGGTTAGGTTACACGTTAGGTTAAGGGGTCAGTGCTAGGCTAAGAAGCGTCAAACGTAGGTTACAAAAGCGTTCAAACCGTGAGGCGTGAGCCGGACAGCTTACCTTACGTAGACGTTAGGGGCTCACAGGCTGAGCTCACCTCGCCACACCACAGGGTTAGGTTCGGTTCGCTCGGCTCAGCGTAAAGCGCCGAGGTCAGGGTTGCGTTCGTTCACCTTCGGGCGCCACACTTTCGGTTGAAAGGTCGCGACGGGACGACGTCGGCAGGCACGCCGCAAACGAACAAAAACGTACAGACGACGTCGAAAACCGCCGACAGACGGGGGAGCAGCACGACCACGACCAGATACCGAGCGCGAACGAGACACACGCGAACCACCCCCACCGGCCAAAGGGCACCACACAACAACCCAGAGCACCACGTGTCCACACCAGAGCAACCCGCCGCTCACGCGACATGGCTGGCACCGAAGGGCAACCGCCCGCAACTGCGCTTTCCGCGCCGGCCCGGATGCACGTCGTGCTACAACAACACCACTACCGTACACAGCCGCTGTTCACAACATCACTATCATGCGCGCCCGCGGCTCGCCGCCGTCGCAGTCGCAGCCCCGACGCCAGCGCTTTTGCACCACCATTCACACGCACCGCAACACAGCCGAACAAAACAAACACCACACAACAACAGCAACAACGCCGCCGCCGCCGCCTCTACTTGTGCCGGCGACCCACCCCGCCGATGGCGCACCTTTCGCCAGCCGGCAATCGACACACACGCACGCACCCACCCACCCACCCACCCACCCACCCCCCGGGGCCCAGTGCAAAAAAAAAAAAAAAAACACACAAAAACAAAACGACACGGGAAGCGCACACCGCCACTTCGCGCGCACGCCACCAACCAGTCGTCGTCTCAAAATAACAAACAACAACCAAAATAAACTAACAACTAGGGCAACACAAAACAAAAACGCCTCGCACGAACCGCCCACAAAAAGGACAAGCACACGCACAGCCTCTGCTGACGACCACGACGCAGCGGCACGCTGCTCCTGTCCCGCGCCCCGCGCCCCACTCGATTCACAACTCACGCGACACCGCCAACGACGGGCTCGCTTCCCGCAACCTACCACCTTTCCGCCACGACGCACAGCCCCAGCCCCACCCGACGACGCCCGTGGCAACGACTGCACTTTCACCACCGCCTCCCCCTTCCCCCCCAAAACACACACACACACACCCAGCCAAAAACGCACTCGCGACCCACACATGCACGTGCATCGGCACACGCCAACCAGTCAACGTCGACAACCACACGCAAGGCTCGAAACGAAACCGGCGTCCTTCCACGTTGCCATCAAGCTACGCGACACAAGACACAAGGAACCAACACAACAGCCGGCCCCACTAATTCCCACTCTCACGCCGCAAAAAGCACACCGAAACCGCCAAACGCACGCACATTCCCCTTCGCACTGACAACGACCGGCTCTCGCTACCACACACCTCTCGGCAGCCGTTTCACGCCAATTCGCCACACCGCCCACACAGTCGACAAGCGCCCGCCCTGTACGGCACACGCAACGACGCAGCGCAGCAAAGGGCGCCCGCAACACATACCTCTCCGCCGCCCGACGCGCCAACCGCCACACCACACCGCCAGCCACTCGCAAATTGTGCACTGCCACCAGCCACACGTCCAACACGCCGCGCCGCCTCCGGCCACCCGCCAGGGGGCGCTCACGTTCGCGACAACAGCGCGGCCCGCCGGGCCGGGCCGAACCGAACCGAGCCGCCGCTGCTCTGCACTCGGCACGGCCACACCCTGCTGCAGACCGGGCTCGTCTCTCTGTACGCGTCTGCCTGCGCATCAACACAACACGACCTTTTTTTTTTTTTTTACCTCTCTCTACCGCCATCCCTTCTTCTCGCGTTTTACTCGTTGTTGCAGCAGCGGCGCACACCTACACATCCACAGCCCCAGCCGAGCCGGCCTCACCTCAGGGCCCGCCGCCAGCGTCTCCTCCTCGGGCACAGGTGCGGTGCTGTGGCCGCCCATCCAACCGCATTGCTGGCCGTCCAGCCACCAGGCGTTCCCACTGCCGCGAGCCACGCCGCGCACCGACCCTGCTGCAGAAAACGAAGCATAGCCAGAGACCGACCGATACACAAAGCAAGCCGTCGCCTCGCCTCTTGTCCTTCCTGCCTTCCTTCCGCCCCCGCCCTTCTCACACCACCGCCTCTCCACTTTCGCCCGCCCCCGCCCCCGCCCCTCCTTTTTTTTGTTTTGTTTTTTTCCTTCGTTTTCTTCTTTCTTTCTTTCTTTCTTTCTTTCTTTCTTTCTTTCTTTCTTTCTTTCTTTCTTTGGCCCTCTCTCCTTCCCGCCCCATGGCGGTTACGGCACCGCCTGCAGCGGCAGATTTTTTGCGCCCACACGCCTACTCCTACCACCATTAACCTTGCCCTGCCCTGCCCATCAACGTCGCAGTCGAACCGACGCTTGCCAACACACTGCCCACGTTCCCTTTCTCTCTTCGGCCTACGCCCATTACGCGCCGCCGCCACAGCACCTTCCCTTCCCACAACACACCGACGTCATCACACGCACCCAAAACAGGGGCCACGACCGTGTTCCTCGCCCACTCCCATCCCGCACGGTACGCACATTCCCAACTACTAACCGCGCACCCTCCCTTTCCAATCTGTGTGTCTCTGTGTCTGTGTCCTGTCCGCGCGTGACGCCTCTCAACATCCGCCGTCCCCCGTCCCGTTTTCGCCCCCATGCCGTCGTCGCGCCGCCTCCGCCCCGTCCACCGCCGCCCCTGTCCGCCCCGCACCACACCATACACCGCTGCTTGTCCCGGCCGTTGCCACCAAAGGCGCCGACCGCAAACGCGCCACGCCGCAGCCCCCGTGCGTCTCGCGCTCGCTTGCATCTCCGTGCCGACGCTGCCTCTCTTCCCGCTCGCACTCGACCTCGACAACACAGTCTTTGGCTCCGCCACTGCGTGTTCCGGTGGTACGCACGCTGCAACACGTATGTATTCATTACCAGAGCGATGGCGAGGCATGACAGCATCTCCGTCTGACCAGAGAGTTATTTATCGTTGCTGGTCGGCGCTTGGACCGCGCCAGACGACAGTAGTGGCACGCACCGGGTCGCCAGGAACAGTTGTTATATATATTGTAGCGCGAGTCGGGAGAGGTAGTAGTCGGTCGACAGTAGTAGCGGGTGGACGGTTGTACTGAGCGGGCGTCGGCGGCGTGCTCTGCTCGTCTCGCGACTCTGGTCACGGTTCGGGACGATGTATATAGTATATTGTGTTATAATCAAAAGGTAGTGTGAAGCTGCATTGCGCAAATCTGATAACGTATGTTCTTCAACAACAAAAGCCCCACTATTACTTTTTTCTAAAGTAACTTTTGTCTTTTAACGAAAAACATTCACTTTTTAAAGACTACTTCCTATGGCATTTCCCTCCAAGGAGTGCAATTAATTACCAGCCAGCACTCATTCATTGCACACAGCTGTGTAAGGGGTATCTACAATTGAGGAGCGGATACAAATGCAATTTTTTTGTTTCTTTTTTTTTTTTTTTTTTTTTTTTTTTTTGGTGTCTGTGTGTTGTAACCTCCCCGCAAAATTTAAAATAATGGACAATGTTATTTACGGATGCTAATGGACATTGCGCTAATTGTAACCTCGCCCACAATGAGAGGTATTGAAAATGGCAACAAAAATGTGAAATTCGCAATCCGACTCAAATATAAATTCTTCACAACATTTAAAGTCCGTTCAGTGACAAGAAACTTCAATTAAACCGAAATATCGGTCTTTGGCCCTGTGCAAAACAATCAGAATTACAGTCTTACCTCAGAATAAATGGATGTCACATTTCTGCTCTTGTTGTTGCGCAGCGCCTGGAGGAACTGCATTGCAAATAATAATATTCTCCTTTTTTTTTGTGATTTTAGTGAAATTTTTCTTCAAAGAAGTGGAATGAAATGTGAAGTGCAACGAACTCTTTAGTTCAATAAAAAATTAAATGTTTGAAAAATGCTTTTGAAATAAAAATTATTATTGGGGAACTTGTTGGAGAATAATTACAATAAATAAACCTTTTCATTATCTAATGATTATATTAATTAACAGTATACCTTATTCACCATCTTGACCAGTGTTGCCGGCCGCCTACATCACACAACCGCACTCGGCTGCTACTACTGACCGACCGCTCTGCATGACGACTACTGACAGAGTACAGACTCGCAACGACTGACTGACTGACTGACTGACTGACTGAGAACCGCTCGCAACACTCGCGCAGTCCAGCGCAAACTCTCTGGTCACAGATGCTACAATGTCTCGCCATCGCTGCTACGTTACATACGTGTTTCAGTGTCTTCTTTTCATTGGGGTAACGATCTTTGGCTCTTTTTATTCTGAATACAGGGCCAAAGGTCAACGCTGCTGCCCTTATACAATTTATCAGGTTTCATTATGTCTGTTGCAATGTTACATACGGTTCATTCTTTCATTAATATTATCGTTGGGTTTGTTTTGTAGGGACGTTAACATTCTGGCACATTTTTATTATCATCGGACTCTCTGCTATTTGTGCAGGGAGGTTATGTACCTGGGTCCATTTCCATTTCCATTTACATTTTAGTATTGATAGACTTTTTGTTTTCTTTTTTGTTTCTTGTTGTTTTTCCTTCTTTTTTTTGTTGTTCTTTTTTTGTTTTGTTTTGTTTTTCCCGCTCTCAACCACCACCGCCGCATCACGCCTTCCGTTTTCTTGGTTTCTTTTCTGTTCTTCAACTGCTTCAACATCACCGCGCCCCATTTCCACACCACAGCCATCAGCCTCCAAGACGGGCAGGCGCAGTGTGCCATTTCCGGCGCACAAGCACACCCGTACGGTACTCTCCTCGCCCCCACGCCAACAACAACACAGCGACCACGCGGCTTTCAGGCATGGCACGGCACGGCACCGGCGAAATGCGCCGCCCCCGCCCCTCCGCGCATCCGTCCGTCTCGCCACGTTCACTGACAGCCGCGTCTGCGGCTACACCACGACAACCACAACACAACACCGCTCCCCTCCCTGGCAACTCATTGTTTTTCTCCTCCTCTTTTGCACAAACCACAACGCCGAGCACAGGCGCAAGCCACCCACACCGCGCCCCTCCCCGTCCCGTCTTTGGCCGCCGCTCCTCGTTTGCCCCCTCCCATCTCCCGAAATGCCATGCCAGCAGCGTTACGCATGCCCCTCCCCTGTCCACACAACACTACCGCCAAACGAACAGCCTTCCGGGCCACATGCAGGGCACGCCCACCTCCAAACACTGCCAATTCACGGACGCACACACACACACACACACACACACACACTTTCTCGACACCTTTCTGTACGGAGGGTGCGTCATCTCGACCGTGACAGAGTGACGCCAACTATCGGCGATCCATTTCCCCCCACTGGTAAAACATGTCCACTAACACCTACATACATCATTCAAGTACACAGACAATAGCATACACACAATGGGAGGGCACACGAACATGGACGGCACGGCACTGTCATACACTCTTCCTCAGAACCATATCAACAAACGTTACGTACATCCGGGAAAGCGAAAGCGAAAGCAAAAGCAAAGCCCAATGCAGCCGTCAAAGGTAACGTTCACCACGGCAGACACTTGCAGCCGCGCCGCCGTTAAACGCATTTCAGTGCGGCTCCAATACGCCTCCGACACGGGAACGTTCCGTTGCTCTACGAATGCGCTTCTCCCCTTTTTCCCTTCCTCTCTCTTTTGCCCCCCCTCCTTGCACTCTTGCCTCATTCCTCACGTTCTGCCCAGACATTCGACCGATCAAAGTCAACCTTTCGTTACCGTTCTCAGCGCGACGGTGTACAACAGTATGACGGGTGTGCCCAAGACTTCGGTTCAGTTGCGTGACGCCGGTCTATCGCGCCGATCGACAGTTACTCAGGGGGCGACGGATCGGACCACGTCACCGACACACAAAACACTTTCAAACAAACAAATACATACCGGATGGACACAGACAAACACGTGTACAGACATTCGCCAAACAAACGACGACGACCGCCGCCGCCGCCGCCGCCGCCGCCGCCGTCTAGCGTCGCGCTTACTGTACTGCACTGGACACGCGTGCATCTTGAATGACGACATCGGTGTGCGTGCGTCGTACGCAATCAGTCAGACACGGCTATCAAAAATCAGAGTCGAATGGTACATCATCGTGCGTGTCGCCGTACACGTACAGTACAATACAACAACAATGCGTCTTAATGGCACGTTCAATTTCAACGTCACTCACACACCTCCACGCTGCAGTTACGTCGCACCATTGTCAAACTCGGCGTACAGCAAAGGGAATAGTGGGCGGCAAAAAAAAAAACCAAACAAAAACATTTCACATTTCACCCTCGCCATGTATGATGTGCAAAAAACAAACCCGCAAACGGCCGTCGTTACGGTGACACAAAAGTCGCCGATCGCACTGTCCCCCCTCGCAGACAGGTTAACACACACACACACACACCAACACCAATGGGTCAAAACCACTCCAACGAGGCGTGCCACCATTCCACGCCACGGCGACCAACCTCGTGGCCGTCCCCCGCAACACGCTTTGACGCGCCCCCCCCACCCACAATCAAAATGCACACATACATCACAGCCGTCCACACAAACAACAACAACAACAACAACAATTCCGCCCTTCCCGCAAAAGGCAAGTTGGTGGCCCTGAAAAGGGCCGTTTTGCCGCTCTCGCAACGGAGGAGCCTTCTCCTTCCTTCCTTCCTTCCTTCCATTCCAGAGCCACCTCCTTACTTGGAGCTCGTGTACTTGGTCACCGCCTTCGTGCCCTCGCTCACGGCGTGCTTGGCCAGCTCGCCAGGCAGCAACAGCCGCACAGCGGTCTGGATCTCGCGGGACGTGATGGTCGAGCGCTTGTTGTAGTGCGCCAGGCGAGAAGCCTCGGCCGCAATGCGCTCGAAAATGTCGTTCACGAAGCTGTTCATGATGCTCATCGCCTTCGACGAGATGCCCGTGTCAGGGTGCACCTGCTTCAGCACCTTGTAGATGTAGATGGCATAGCTCTCCTTCCTCTTGCGCTTCTTCTTCTTGTCGCCCTTCGAAATGTTCTTCTGCGCCTTGCCAGCCTTCTTGGCGGCCTTCCCGCTAGTCTTGGGCGGCATCTCGAACGAACCAACGTACGGCAGCAGCAACACCAGTAGCAAGCGCTCCGCTCTAGTCAGCGTCTCCCCACACAGTGGCACCCGCCGCCAGCCGCCGCCGCACCTTTACCAGCTCGCCCTGTTGCGGCCGCCGACCAATGGGGCGCGCGCGCAACCGGCCGCCGCACCCGAGCCCATAAAGCACCCCCACCCCGGCTGCGCCGGCACGCACTCCGCTGCTCGACTCGCTGCCGCTCGCACCGGTCGTTTTTCGTTTCCGTTTCGTGTGCACCGTCGCTAGCCCATCGCCATGTCCGGACGCGGAAAGGGAGGCAAAGTCAAGGGCAAGTCAAAGTCCCGCTCAAGCAGGGCTGGGCTCCAGTTCCCGGTCGGCAGAATCCACCGCCTCCTGCGCAAGGGAAACTACGCAGAGCGCGTCGGCGCCGGGGCGCCCGTCTACCTCGCCGCCGTCATGGAGTACCTCGCGGCTGAGGTGCTCGAGCTGGCCGGAAACGCGGCCCGCGACAACAAGAAGACGCGCATCATCCCGCGCCACCTGCAGCTTGCCATCCGCAACGACGAGGAGCTCAACAAGCTCCTGTCGGGCGTCACCATCGCACAGGGTGGTGTCCTGCCCAACATCCAGGCCGTCCTGCTGCCAAAGAAGACCGAGAAGAAGGCCTAAAGGAGGCCAGGCAATCGCAACGCGCTTTGCCGGCTCGGCTCGGCCCACAACAATCGGCCCTTTTCAGGGCCACCACACAAACCTACGTCCAAAGCAAAATTTCAGTCGTCCTCGCCGCACCTTGTTTTGTTTTAACTTTGCACAGCCGCCGCCGGCGCACGTCCGCCATCTTGTCGTCCACACAGCCCGTGTGGCCCAACACACACACACACACACATTCATTTTTGCACGGTCGCAGTCGCCTTCCAAACGACAACGGCAGCAATAATGACGACCATTGTTACAGGGAGGCGTGTCGACACACCGCCCTCCACTCCCGCGCGCAACGGCCGTCGACACGAACGAAACAGCTGATCCGGCCGCCTATGCCCACACGCCTTGCCTCGGAAACCCCAACGCCGCCGCAAACACACAGGGCCAAACCACGCAAGCAAATAATCACCGCCTCTCGCACAACAACACACAGCCCGCCATCTCCGTCGCGATCGATACAACGACACACAATAACAAACACACAAACGAAGCAGCTCCACACACAGCCAGCCACATGACACGTTTCCTTTCCTTCTCCCCTCCCAGTCACATCACGTCGCTCAAACGGAAAGAAAGAAACAAACAAACAACACAGACTCTTTCGCACTTTTCAACTTCCGAACAGTGTGGTGGCCCTGAAAAGGGCCGTTTTCTAGTCTCTCCCACCCACAAGCACGGCCGCGGGAAGGCCAGCGCCCGCTGCGACGCAGCCTAACCGCCGAAACCGTACAGGGTGCGCCCCTGCCTCTTCAGGGCGTACACCACGTCCATGGCCGTCACAGTCTTGCGCTTGGCGTGCTCAGTGTACGTCACCGCGTCGCGGATCACGTTCTCCAGGAACACCTTCAGCACCCCGCGGGTCTCCTCGTAGATCAGACCAGAGATGCGCTTCACGCCGCCCCTGCGAGCCAGGCGGCGGATGGCGGGCTTCGTGATGCCCTGGATGTTGTCGCGCAACACCTTGCGGTGCCGCTTGGCGCCACCCTTGCCGAGCCCCTTTCCTCCCTTGCCGCGGCCTGTCATCCTTCCTTCCTCGGGCAAAGCAACAACGTGCACAAACAGCAGCTGCAGCGGCTGGCGAGTCGGCTACGGTCTGCGCCCAGCGCGCCCGCCGCCCCCCTATATAGACTCTGGCCCGCCCTCCCCCCACCACGCGCAACCGAGGGCATATAAGCGCAGCACGGAGGCGCGCGGGCCCGTTGTCAAGGCAGCACCGGACGCCGCGCCGCACCTAACCTCCACGCACGCCGCTCCGCTACCGCTACCGCCATGGCCCGCACAAAGCAAACGGCCCGCAAGTCCACCGGCGGAAAGGCGCCGCGCAAACAGCTCGCCACCAAGGCGGCGAGGAAGAGCGCGCCCGCCACCGGAGGCGTCAAGAAGCCCCACCGCTACAGGCCGGGCACCGTCGCCCTGCGAGAAATCAGGCGCTACCAGAAGAGCACAGAGCTGCTCATCCGCAAGCTGCCATTCCAGCGCCTAGTGCGCGAGATCGCCCAGGACTTCAAGACCGACCTGCGCTTCCAGAGCTCCGCAGTCATGGCCCTGCAGGAGGCCAGCGAGGCCTACCTCGTCGGCCTCTTCGAAGACACCAACCTGTGCGCAATCCACGCCAAGCGCGTCACCATCATGCCCAAGGACATCCAGCTCGCGCGCCGCATCCGCGGCGAGCGCGCCTAAACCGCGCCGCGGCACCGCACCGCACAAACAAAAACGGCCCTTTTCAGGGCCACTAACATCTCTCCGTCGCGAGCAAACTTTGTCGGTCGCCTGCCTCTCGCCCCGCAACCCAAAAACAACAACCACCACTTCCCGTCCGCCCGCCACACCCGCTCACTCTGCCTGCCTGCTAGCAGCGCGCAACAATCACACATCATCCCTCCCCGGCGCTCAAAGCGCACAATACCCAACGGCCGACGTCACACCGCACGGGTGGCTGGCCGGCCGCCGCTTTCGTTTCGAAAACAAAAACAACCCGCACTCCACTCCGACGGCCAACGGCCAGGCAGGCGCGCTCGCTCGCTCGCTCGCTCTCCAACGCCACCGAAATCCCCGCCGACTCCTTCCACATCTCAACGTGCCCCCCGTTGCAAAACATAACACACACACACACACACACAAAGGAACAAAACAAAGACCAGACACGACTCGACAAGACAGACATCCGAGAAGAACGAACGCAGGCAAGCCAACCAACGTATTCAAACAAAACAACGTGACAGAAAACCAACCGTCGGCCGCCGCCACAAACACGGCGACAATCAACCACGACGACAACAACAACAACACCGCTTACCGCTACCGCCGCCCACACCCGCCACCGACCCCCGCAATCCATCCACCACGGCACGCAAACAGCATCCCCCACGGGCATACACAAAGACACCCACACCAAACGCAACACGACAATCAAAACCTTCCCCGACGTGCTTTGATGGCCCTGAGAAGGGCCGTTTTGGGCCGCGCGTCTCTTGCGCGCCACTAGACGACGACGGGGGGTGGGGACGACGGAGTCAAGCGCCAAACCCTTCCTTTCTCCCATCTCTTTCTCCTCTACTCTACTCTACTCTACTTCTTCTTCTTGGGCGAAGCCTTCGCCTTAGACGGCGTCGTCGCCTTCTTCGGGCGCGGCGCCTTCGGCTTCTTCGTCGGAACCTTGGCGGCCTTCTTCGCCTTCGACGGCGACTTGGCCTTGGCCGGCTTGGCCGCAGCCGCCTTCTTCGCACCCGCGGGAGCGGCCGACGCCGCAGACGCCTTCTTGGCGGCGCCCGCCTTCCGACCGGTCGCCGCCTTCACGCCACCAGCCTTCTTTGCGCCGGCCGCACGGGCGCCCTTCTTCTCCTTGCTGGCCGGAGCGGCGCGCTTCTTCTTGGCACCGCCAGCACGGGCCTTGCCGCCCTCGGCCGCCCCCCCGCCGCCGGCGCCGGCAAGCTTGAACGAGCCGGACGCGCCCTTCCCCTTCGTCTGCACCAGCTCGCCCGCCACGACGGCCGACTTGAGGTACTTCTTGATAAACGGCGCCAGCTTCTCCGCGTCCAGCTTGTAGTGCGCGGCTATGTACTTCTTGATCGCCTGCAGCGACGACCCGCCGCGCTCCTTCAGACTCTTGATGGCGGCCGTCACCATCTCAGAGGTGCGCGGGTGCGCAGGCTTGGCGCGCGGCTTCTTCGCAGACGACGCAGACTTGGCCTTCTTCGTAGTGCCGGTGGCGGCGGGTGCCGCAGCAGTCTCGTTCGTAGCCGCCTGATCTGCCATTTCGACGACGCGCGTAACACACAGCGAGAGCGAGAGCGAGCGGGACGGACGGCAGGCACGCAAGCACAGCACAGCACAGCACAGCAGCAGAGCAGAGAATCATTTTTTTTTTTTTTTTTTTTTTTTTTTTTTTTTTTTTTTTTTTTTTTTTTTTTTTTTTTTTTTTTTTTTTTTTTTTTTTACCTGTGTGGTGTCGTTGCCGAAGTGCTACCGCCTTTGGCGGCTGGACTTCCAAGGGTGAGAGGTAGGTTTGTACATCTTTATTGTTATCTTTTGTAGGACTTTGGGCTCACAGGGGTCCTTTTTGCCCTACATACCTTTGCTTCACTTTTCATTGTGTTGTGAGGGCCCTGGGGACCTTGACTTTATGCCATGGTTCAGGTTGGGAGGTTGCGATTCCTTCGAGTTGTCTCGTTGATACCCTTAAGTCGTCTATTTTGTTGATGAGACGCTGGACGTGTAGTTGGATTACTTGATCTATTGTTGAGACTTGCAGTTCATCATGTAAAGATATAATTCGGGACCACCTGGGCGCTTTGAGAATGATTCTTAGACACCGGTTTTGTAGTCGTTGTAGTTTGCGGATGTTGGTGGTGGATGTGATTCCCCACGTAGCGCAGCCATATAGCATCATCGGGAGTATTGTCGCGCGGTAGATGCGTAGCTTCGTAGCTACGTTTAGGTCAGTGCTTGCTAAGAAGGGGTATAGTCCGTGGATGGCGCGAATGATTTTGAGGCTTTTGTCGTTGATGTGGGCTGAGAATGTGAGTTTATGGTCCAGGGTGACCCCTAAATATTTCGTCGTGGTGGACCATTCGATGGCGTGGTCATTGATCTGGAGGCGGCGGTGAAGAATCGGTCTCCGTCGAGTGAAAAGTATGGCCTTTGTCTTGAGTGCGTTGATAGTGATTTTATTATCAGTTGCCCACAAAAGGAGGATATCGATCTGGTGTTGCAAGCGGGTGATGGCTGTATCTAATGAACGGCTGCTGGTAAGGAGAGCCGTATCATCAGCGAACTGTGCTAGCATGATGTTCGGCAGTTTGGGCATGTCATTTACGTAGATGGTGAACAGGATGGGAGAGAGTACCGATCCTTGCGGTATACCGTCGGAGAGATGTTTGGTGTCTGAGTGTTGGTCGGCCTGTTGGACGTAAAAACGGCGGTCGGTCAGGAAGCTGTCGATAATCTTGATGTAACAGTTGGGGATGTCGGTGGTGTTCCGGAGTTTACTTATGAGCTTCTCTCGCCACACCTTGTCAAATGCTTGTTGAACATCCAGGAAAATGGCTGCTGTGTAGTGGTTTAGATTGATTTGGTTTGTGAGGTGTTCCGAGATCCGGAGCAGCTGGATTTCGGCGGAAAGTTTGGGTTGAAAGGCAAATTGGTCTGGTCGAATGACGTCATTTTCCAAGAGGGGCGGCTTGATGCGGGCCAAGATGACACGTTCAAACGTTTTGCCCATCGTGGAAAGGAGACTGATTGGTCGGTGGTGCGCAGGCTGAAGTGGGTCCTTACCCGGTTTCGGGATGGGTATGATCTTGGCCAGTTTCCATTGTGGTGGGAAATGTTCCTTCAGCAGGCATTCGTTGAGTATTCTCGTTAATAGCACTAGTGGTTTCCGTGGGAGATGCTTCAGATGGTCGTTCGAAATTCCGTCAGGTCCGGGGGCAGATGTGGAGTGTAATTTCCTGAGTATGCGGCGAATTTCTCCTGGAGACGTCAGTTCTGGCCGGTCTCCGCTGGGGTGTTGTCTTATGTGGTGTGCCTCTGCCCGAGTGCGCGCGTCCTCTTCCTCATCGTTCTCAAAGTCTGCAAAATTCAGGCGTGATTGCGTTTCGTAAGTTTCCGCGAAAAGTTCGGCCTTTTGGAGGTTGTCAAAGATTAGGTTGGTGCCATCCGTGAGCGCCGTTTTTGGTGGCTTGGGTTTCTTGATATTACGGATGAGTGCCCATTCATCGCGCGATAGGTGTTGGATTTGTGCCATCCGGTCCTCCCATAGTTCGGCGCGCCATTCCTTGCAACGCCACGTGAGTTCTCTGGAGAGCTGGTGCATTTCTCGTCTATATGCTGGGTTGCGAGTTTGTTGCCATTTTTTACGGGCTCGATTCTTCAAATATTTCAAGTCTTGCAGTGCCGGCGGCAGTGGGTCGCGATATGGTGTCGAGAAGAGTAACTTCGTGGAGGCCTGGTGAGCGGCCTTCTTGATTTTCGAAGTCAGACGAGTGATGGCGTCGTCGAGTTGCTCCGGTGTTGCTAATGGCTCCGTGGGGCGCACATTGTTGTTTAGCCACCTGGCGTAGGATATCCAGTCTGTGGAGACTTTCGTTTTCGGTGGCAATAGTGGAAGAGCTCCAGACAGTGTTCCGAGAACAGGTTGGTGGTCAGAAGTCAAGTCATTGATCGTCTGGAGTGACAGATCGGGATTCATGTTTTTGATTATGGCCACATCTAGGACATCCGGCTGATGGCGTGGAACAGTAGGCAGGTAAGTCGGTTCTTCAGGACCTTGTGTGAATGCTTGGAGCCGAATTTCAAGTTCGTAGAGACGGGTGCCTTTGGCGTTCGTCTGCCGCGAGTTCCATGCTACATGCTTCGCATTAAGATCCCCACAAAGGAGGACTCTGTCGTATCGATCAAAGATGGAGATAAAGTCTTCATCTGTGAAGGCTGCGCCAGGGCTCAAGTAGGCTGCGACGAACGTGAGCTTCCCGTGTATGGTGGCGATCGTGACTGCTGTGGCTTCCAGACTCGTCATGTCAGGCAAGGTTTCGAGAGAGTGAGTGAGGGAAGATCGCAGGTAGATTGCTGTACCTCCACCGCGCCGATTGTGGCGGTCAGTGCGGTATCCCACCATGTTGCGAATGTTGAAGGTTTGGGTGGGTCGCAGATGCGTTTCGGACAATAGTAGCACATCAATTTTGTGGTGTTCGACGAAGTCGGTGAGTTCTACTTTCTTGGGAGCGACGCCGTTGGCGTTAAAAAAGCAGAATGTAAGGTTTCTGTGTTGATGCCGCTCTTGGTCCATGTTAGTCGGTGAAAAAGGCCATGATTCCTTCCAGTAGAGTGAGTAGTTTGGATAACAGATCCGGTGCGTCGTTGAATTTGCGAGCTGTATCTGCTAAGATGGCAAAGACGTTCTTCGTTTTTAGTAAGTTGATGATGGAGCCCATGTTAGATAGCGCGGCGATGATATCGGACAGTCCGAGGGCGTTGTCCGTGGATCGTTGCTGCTGTTGTTGCTGGCGAAGATCGTGCAGTCGTTGGCGCGCCGTGTTTTTCGGTCGAGTTGGTTGTTGCTGGGTTGGTGTTTGAAATAACGACGATGCAGCCGTCCAGGGTGTTCGGAGAGATGGGAAGTCCTTCGGAGTCGCCGCAAACGACGGCTGTGGTGGTTGTTGGGGCTCCTTGGATGGTGGAGGTCGCAGTTGGTAGGCGTGTATCGCCTTCTGAAATTCAGGGCAACCACGCCAAGTCCCAGGGTGGCCTTCTTGGCGACAGTTTGCGCAGATGGGTGGTTCTGTTCGTGGCTTGGTACAATCCTTTGCGTGGTGGTGGCCGCCACAGCGTACACACCTGACCGGCATCTGACAGTACCGGCCAGTGTGGTTGAATTTGAGGCATTTCTTGCACTGGGCAGGCCCATCAAGTGGCTTGTAGTCTTCCACCTTAATTCTGGTATGGAAGAGGTATTGTACGTCGTAGATGGTGCGGCTTTTCTGTCCATGTGGCAGAGATACACAGTAAGCCGACTGTGGAATCAGTTTCTTGGAGGTCAGGTCTCGTTTCTTGAACTGGTGTACGTTCGTGACTGTGAATTGCATGTGGCGAAGTTCGGCGGCGAGTTCGTCTTCGGTAATTTCCTCTGGGATATTCTTGAGGACCACTTGGAGTTCTCTGTCTTCTGCTGCTTGGTGGGTGAAATAGGGCATGTTGATAGAATGGAGGTAGTCCAGTGCTGCTCGTTGGTCTGCCAGCGTTTCAAAGTGGTATTTGATCTGATTATTTTTGTAGATCGCCTTGAGTGGTCCGCTGATCTTCTGCTTTAATTGAGCGTTTAGTTCCAGGTATTTTCCAGTGTAGTTGATTGTCACAGGTGGTATTCTCGGTTTCGGCGGCGGCGGAGCCGTGGCGTCCTGAGTATTTGTGTCGTTAGGCTGAGGCTGGTGTTGGTCTTCCATTGCTGGGTCCTGTTGCTGTAGTGGTGCGTAGTAGTTGGTGGTGGGTACAGCTCGTTGTTCCGTCTGCATGGGGGCATTTTCTTCGGCTTTCCTGCGTTTGGTGCCTTTCCGGCGGCGTCTGACTTCCTGGAATGGTGCATCAGAGTCGCTGGATTCGTCCTGATAGTCCATGGCATTGTGTTGTTCCGTCGGATTGTGACTCTTCGTTCGGCAGTCGTCAGAAGATGAGTTGGCACTGGTGGTTGGGCCGTCCTGCTCCCGCCGTCTTGCGAGTTCCTTTGCTCGTGCGTCGCGGTCGCGGCGGAGTTGTTCCAGTTTCTCTTGAATCATCGCAGTGCATAAGTCTTCAGGCGTGGGGGCCGGTGGGGCGGGGTGTCGCGGTCGAGCGCCCTGAGTGGTCCTGCTCGCGAGTTCTACCTCAGCCCTGTGTGTCTGTTCTGGCCTAGAGGAACGCGGGCTTGCCACCCGCGGGTGGGGCCCTGGCTCCTCGTCGTCCCCTACTCTATTCATCCTACAAGTGCGGCTAGTCCGCACTATCTTGCCTACACTCTATGTCGGTCCTATAACACGACAAATTGCTTAGTACTCGCTAAGAAGCAAGTGAATCGCAGAGTTTTGTAGCTCTCGATAGCGGCGAGTCGCACAAGGCTTCCACACGCACTACGATCGCTAAGGGACTCCAACCCTTTCTTGGCGAGCAGAGAATCACAAGGCCCAGCCAGTGTCGCGGGCGGGCGCGGACGGCCGAGAGAGCGGCCGCCACTCTGCGCGCCGCCGCGCCGCGCCTCCCGCGCTTGCTACCGCCCAACGTCCGACAGCCTGTGCGGAGCAGCCCCAAACCTGCGCCACAACCGCCCGCGCCTTTCAAACCACCGAGGATGGGGCTACACACAGCCACACCACAGTCGCCAACCAGTCGCCACGGCAGCGCCGCAAACCACGGCCAAACTGCAGCTACCGCGCGCTACAGCCTGGGTCGGCCCGCCGAGAATCGCCGCCCCCGCCCAAATGCCGCCCCCACAGCCCCAGCCGACGACCCGCCACAATGGCCAAACCTTCGGCAAAACTCCCACACCGTCGCCGCGGCAGCCCGGCCAGCGCGGCCGGCGCCACAGCCACACAAGCCGAGGCGTGCGGCGATGACGGCCGTGCAAACGCGCCTCCGCCGCCCCATCGCCTTCCGTCGCCCTCCCGCCGTTTCCCGATCGGCCCGCAGCCGTCGGGCCACATCGCGCGCCGTCCTCCTCCTCTCGCCCGCCAACATTCACAGCCGTTTCTCAACAATTGCCCGCCGCAAACGGACGCCGCCTGCGCAACAGGCGCCGCCGCCCCTCGCCGCTTCCGACCCAACCCCTCGACCGAGGCAAACCGCAATCCGAATCTACAGACCAACCCAATCTGCCGTCAGCACACACGACAGCCGACCTTACACGTTACGCGTTACACATTACGTTTACACGTCTAGGTTGGGTTACGTTAGGTTAGGTGGACGTGGGTTAGGTTAAGGGGACTTGGGTTAGGTTAAGCGTCAAACTTAGGTTAAGCATTCAAACACGTCAGGCGTCAGAGGTTAGGTTAGGTTAGGTTAGGTTAGGTTAGGTTACACGTTAGGTTAAGGGGTCAGTGCTAGGCTAAGAAGCGTCAAACGTAGGTTACAAAAGCGTTCAAACCGTGAGGCGTGAGCCGGACAGCTTACCTTACGTAGACGTTAGGGGCTCACAGGCTGAGCTCACCTCGCCACACCACAGGGTTAGGTTCGGTTCGCTCGGCTCAGCGTAAAGCGCCGAGGTCAGGGTTGCGTTCGTTCACCTTCGGGCGCCACACTTTCGGTTGAAAGGTCGCGACGGGACGACGTCGGCAGGCACGCCGCAAACGAACAAAAACGTACAGACGACGTCGAAAACCGCCGACAGACGGGGGAGCAGCACGACCACGACCAGATACCGAGCGCGAACGAGACACACGCGAACCACCCCCACCGGCCAAAGGGCACCACACAACAACCCAGAGCACCACGTGTCCACACCAGAGCAACCCGCCGCTCACGCGACATGGCTGGCACCGAAGGGCAACCGCCCGCAACTGCGCTTTCCGCGCCGGCCCGGATGCACGTCGTGCTACAACAACACCACTACCGTACACAGCCGCTGTTCACAACATCACTATCATGCGCGCCCGCGGCTCGCCGCCGTCGCAGTCGCAGCCCCGACGCCAGCGCTTTTGCACCACCATTCACACGCACCGCAACACAGCCGAACAAAACAAACACCACACAACAACAGCAACAACGCCGCCGCCGCCGCCTCTACTTGTGCCGGCGACCCACCCCGCCGATGGCGCACCTTTCGCCAGCCGGCAATCGACACACACGCACGCACCCACCCACCCACCCACCCACCCACCCCCCGGGGCCCAGTGCAAAAAAAAAAAAAAAACACACAAAAACAAAACGACACGGGAAGCGCACACCGCCACTTCGCGCGCACGCCACCAACCAGTCGTCGTCTCAAAATAACAAACAACAACCAAAATAAACTAACAACTAGGGCAACACAAAACAAAAACGCCTCGCACGAACCGCCCACAAAAAGGACAAGCACACGCACAGCCTCTGCTGACGACCACGACGCAGCGGCACGCTGCTCCTGTCCCGCGCCCCGCGCCCCACTCGATTCACAACTCACGCGACACCGCCAACGACGGGCTCGCTTCCCGCAACCTACCACCTTTCCGCCACGACGCACAGCCCCAGCCCCACCCGACGACGCCCGTGGCAACGACTGCACTTTCACCACCGCCTCCCCCTTCCCCCCCAAAACACACACACACACACCCAGCCAAAAACGCACTCGCGACCCACACATGCACGTGCATCGGCACACGCCAACCAGTCAACGTCGACAACCACACGCAAGGCTCGAAACGAAACCGGCGTCCTTCCACGTTGCCATCAAGCTACGCGACACAAGACACAAGGAACCAACACAACAGCCGGCCCCACTAATTCCCACTCTCACGCCGCAAAAAGCACACCGAAACCGCCAAACGCACGCACATTCCCCTTCGCACTGACAACGACCGGCTCTCGCTACCACACACCTCTCGGCAGCCGTTTCACGCCAATTCGCCACACCGCCCACACAGTCGACAAGCGCCCGCCCTGTACGGCACACGCAACGACGCAGCGCAGCAAAGGGCGCCCGCAACACATACCTCTCCGCCGCCCGACGCGCCAACCGCCACACCACACCGCCAGCCACTCGCAAATTGTGCACTGCCACCAGCCACACGTCCAACACGCCGCGCCGCCTCCGGCCACCCGCCAGGGGGCGCTCACGTTCGCGACAACAGCGCGGCCCGCCGGGCCGGGCCGAACCGAACCGAGCCGCCGCTGCTCTGCACTCGGCACGGCCACACCCTGCTGCAGACCGGGCTCGTCTCTCTGTACGCGTCTGCCTGCGCATCAACACAACACGACCTTTTTTTTTTTTTTTACCTCTCTCTACCGCCATCCCTTCTTCTCGCGTTTTACTCGTTGTTGCAGCAGCGGCGCACACCTACACATCCACAGCCCCAGCCGAGCCGGCCTCACCTCAGGGCCCGCCGCCAGCGTCTCCTCCTCGGGCACAGGTGCGGTGCTGTGGCCGCCCATCCAACCGCATTGCTGGCCGTCCAGCCACCAGGCGTTCCCACTGCCGCGAGCCACGCCGCGCACCGACCCTGCTGCAGAAAACGAAGCATAGCCAGAGACCGACCGATACACAAAGCAAGCCGTCGCCTCGCCTCTTGTCCTTCCTGCCTTCCTTCCGCCCCCGCCCTTCTCACACCACCGCCTCTCCACTTTCGCCCGCCCCCGCCCCCGCCCCTCCTTTTTTTTGTTTTGTTTTTTTCCTTCGTTTTCTTCTTTCTTTCTTTCTTTCTTTCTTTCTTTCTTTCTTTCTTTCTTTCTTTCTTTGGCCCTCTCTCCTTCCCGCCCCATGGCGGTTACGGCACCGCCTGCAGCGGCAGATTTTTTGCGCCCACACGCCTACTCCTACCACCATTAACCTTGCCCTGCCCTGCCCATCAACGTCGCAGTCGAACCGACGCTTGCCAACACACTGCCCACGTTCCCTTTCTCTCTTCGGCCTACGCCCATTACGCGCCGCCGCCACAGCACCTTCCCTTCCCACAACACACCGACGTCATCACACGCACCCAAAACAGGGGCCACGACCGTGTTCCTCGCCCACTCCCATCCCGCACGGTACGCACATTCCCAACTACTAACCGCGCACCCTCCCTTTCCAATCTGTGTGTCTCTGTGTCTGTGTCCTGTCCGCGCGTGACGCCTCTCAACATCCGCCGTCCCCCGTCCCGTTTTCGCCCCCATGCCGTCGTCGCGCCGCCTCCGCCCCGTCCACCGCCGCCCCTGTCCGCCCCGCACCACACCATACACCGCTGCTTGTCCCGGCCGTTGCCACCAAAGGCGCCGACCGCAAACGCGCCACGCCGCAGCCCCCGTGCGTCTCGCGCTCGCTTGCATCTCCGTGCCGACGCTGCCTCTCTTCCCGCTCGCACTCGACCTCGACAACACAGTCTTTGGCTCCGCCACTGCGTGTTCCGGTGGTACGCACGCTGCAACACGTATGTATTCATTACCAGAGCGATGGCGAGGCATGACAGCATCTCCGTCTGACCAGAGAGTTATTTATCGTTGCTGGTCGGCGCTTGGACCGCGCCAGACGACAGTAGTGGCACGCACCGGGTCGCCAGGAACAGTTGTTATATATATTGTAGCGCGAGTCGGGAGAGGTAGTAGTCGGTCGACAGTAGTAGCGGGTGGACGGTTGTACTGAGCGGGCGTCGGCGGCGTGCTCTGCTCGTCTCGCGACTCTGGTCACGGTTCGGGACGATGTATATAGTATATTGTGTTATAATCAAAAGGTAGTGTGAAGCTGCATTGCGCAAATCTGATAACGTATGTTCTTCAACAACAAAAGCCCCACTATTACTTTTTTCTAAAGTAACTTTTGTCTTTTAACGAAAAACATTCACTTTTTAAAGACTACTTCCTATGGCATTTCCCTCCAAGGAGTGCAATTAATTACCAGCCAGCACTCATTCATTGCACACAGCTGTGTAAGGGGTATCTACAATTGAGGAGCGGATACAAATGCAATTTTTTTGTTTCTTTTTTTTTTTTTTTTTTTTTTTTTTTTTTGGTGTCTGTGTGTTGTAACCTCCCCGCAAAATTTAAAATAATGGACAATGTTATTTACGGATGCTAATGGACATTGCGCTAATTGTAACCTCGCCCACAATGAGAGGTATTGAAAATGGCAACAAAAATGTGAAATTCGCAATCCGACTCAAATATAAATTCTTCACAACATTTAAAGTCCGTTCAGTGACAAGAAACTTCAATTAAACCGAAATATCGGTCTTTGGCCCTGTGCAAAACAATCAGAATTACAGTCTTACCTCAGAATAAATGGATGTCACATTTCTGCTCTTGTTGTTGCGCAGCGCCTGGAGGAACTGCATTGCAAATAATAATATTCTCCTTTTTTTTTGTGATTTTAGTGAAATTTTTCTTCAAAGAAGTGGAATGAAATGTGAAGTGCAACGAACTCTTTAGTTCAATAAAAAATTAAATGTTTGAAAAATGCT
Organism: Schistocerca piceifrons; assembly: GCF_021461385.2. NCBI lineage: Eukaryota > Metazoa > Arthropoda > Insecta > Orthoptera > Acrididae > Schistocerca > Schistocerca piceifrons. The sequence continues at coordinate 16,590 of NW_025726872.1, read as the reverse complement.
TTTGAAATAAAAATTATTATTGGGGAACTTGTTGGAGAATAATTACAATAAATAAACCTTTTCATTATCTAATGATTATATTAATTAACAGTATACCTTATTCACCATCTTGACCAGTGTTGCCGGCCGCCTACATCACACAACCGCACTCGGCTGCTACTACTGACCGACCGCTCTGCATGACGACTACTGACAGAGTACAGACTCGCAACGACTGACTGACTGACTGACTGACTGACTGAGAACCGCTCGCAACACTCGCGCAGTCCAGCGCAAACTCTCTGGTCACAGATGCTACAATGTCTCGCCATCGCTGCTACGTTACATACGTGTTTCAGTGTCTTCTTTTCATTGGGGTAACGATCTTTGGCTCTTTTTATTCTGAATACAGGGCCAAAGGTCAACGCTGCTGCCCTTATACAATTTATCAGGTTTCATTATGTCTGTTGCAATGTTACATACGGTTCATTCTTTCATTAATATTATCGTTGGGTTTGTTTTGTAGGGACGTTAACATTCTGGCACATTTTTATTATCATCGGACTCTCTGCTATTTGTGCAGGGAGGTTATGTACCTGGGTCCATTTCCATTTCCATTTACATTTTAGTATTGATAGACTTTTTGTTTTCTTTTTTGTTTCTTGTTGTTTTTCCTTCTTTTTTTTGTTGTTCTTTTTTTGTTTTGTTTTGTTTTTCCCGCTCTCAACCACCACCGCCGCATCACGCCTTCCGTTTTCTTGGTTTCTTTTCTGTTCTTCAACTGCTTCAACATCACCGCGCCCCATTTCCACACCACAGCCATCAGCCTCCAAGACGGGCAGGCGCAGTGTGCCATTTCCGGCGCACAAGCACACCCGTACGGTACTCTCCTCGCCCCCACGCCAACAACAACACAGCGACCACGCGGCTTTCAGGCATGGCACGGCACGGCACCGGCGAAATGCGCCGCCCCCGCCCCTCCGCGCATCCGTCCGTCTCGCCACGTTCACTGACAGCCGCGTCTGCGGCTACACCACGACAACCACAACACAACACCGCTCCCCTCCCTGGCAACTCATTGTTTTTCTCCTCCTCTTTTGCACAAACCACAACGCCGAGCACAGGCGCAAGCCACCCACACCGCGCCCCTCCCCGTCCCGTCTTTGGCCGCCGCTCCTCGTTTGCCCCCTCCCATCTCCCGAAATGCCATGCCAGCAGCGTTACGCATGCCCCTCCCCTGTCCACACAACACTACCGCCAAACGAACAGCCTTCCGGGCCACATGCAGGGCACGCCCACCTCCAAACACTGCCAATTCACGGACGCACACACACACACACACACACACACACACTTTCTCGACACCTTTCTGTACGGAGGGTGCGTCATCTCGACCGTGACAGAGTGACGCCAACTATCGGCGATCCATTTCCCCCCACTGGTAAAACATGTCCACTAACACCTACATACATCATTCAAGTACACAGACAATAGCATACACACAATGGGAGGGCACACGAACATGGACGGCACGGCACTGTCATACACTCTTCCTCAGAACCATATCAACAAACGTTACGTACATCCGGGAAAGCGAAAGCGAAAGCAAAAGCAAAGCCCAATGCAGCCGTCAAAGGTAACGTTCACCACGGCAGACACTTGCAGCCGCGCCGCCGTTAAACGCATTTCAGTGCGGCTCCAATACGCCTCCGACACGGGAACGTTCCGTTGCTCTACGAATGCGCTTCTCCCCTTTTTCCCTTCCTCTCTCTTTTGCCCCCCCTCCTTGCACTCTTGCCTCATTCCTCACGTTCTGCCCAGACATTCGACCGATCAAAGTCAACCTTTCGTTACCGTTCTCAGCGCGACGGTGTACAACAGTATGACGGGTGTGCCCAAGACTTCGGTTCAGTTGCGTGACGCCGGTCTATCGCGCCGATCGACAGTTACTCAGGGGGCGACGGATCGGACCACGTCACCGACACACAAAACACTTTCAAACAAACAAATACATACCGGATGGACACAGACAAACACGTGTACAGACATTCGCCAAACAAACGACGACGACCGCCGCCGCCGCCGCCGCCGCCGCCGCCGTCTAGCGTCGCGCTTACTGTACTGCACTGGACACGCGTGCATCTTGAATGACGACATCGGTGTGCGTGCGTCGTACGCAATCAGTCAGACACGGCTATCAAAAATCAGAGTCGAATGGTACATCATCGTGCGTGTCGCCGTACACGTACAGTACAATACAACAACAATGCGTCTTAATGGCACGTTCAATTTCAACGTCACTCACACACCTCCACGCTGCAGTTACGTCGCACCATTGTCAAACTCGGCGTACAGCAAAGGGAATAGTGGGCGGCAAAAAAAAAAACCAAACAAAAACATTTCACATTTCACCCTCGCCATGTATGATGTGCAAAAAACAAACCCGCAAACGGCCGTCGTTACGGTGACACAAAAGTCGCCGATCGCACTGTCCCCCCTCGCAGACAGGTTAACACACACACACACACACCAACACCAATGGGTCAAAACCACTCCAACGAGGCGTGCCACCATTCCACGCCACGGCGACCAACCTCGTGGCCGTCCCCCGCAACACGCTTTGACGCGCCCCCCCCACCCACAATCAAAATGCACACATACATCACAGCCGTCCACACAAACAACAACAACAACAACAACAATTCCGCCCTTCCCGCAAAAGGCAAGTTGGTGGCCCTGAAAAGGGCCGTTTTGCCGCTCTCGCAACGGAGGAGCCTTCTCCTTCCTTCCTTCCTTCCTTCCATTCCAGAGCCACCTCCTTACTTGGAGCTCGTGTACTTGGTCACCGCCTTCGTGCCCTCGCTCACGGCGTGCTTGGCCAGCTCGCCAGGCAGCAACAGCCGCACAGCGGTCTGGATCTCGCGGGACGTGATGGTCGAGCGCTTGTTGTAGTGCGCCAGGCGAGAAGCCTCGGCCGCAATGCGCTCGAAAATGTCGTTCACGAAGCTGTTCATGATGCTCATCGCCTTCGACGAGATGCCCGTGTCAGGGTGCACCTGCTTCAGCACCTTGTAGATGTAGATGGCATAGCTCTCCTTCCTCTTGCGCTTCTTCTTCTTGTCGCCCTTCGAAATGTTCTTCTGCGCCTTGCCAGCCTTCTTGGCGGCCTTCCCGCTAGTCTTGGGCGGCATCTCGAACGAACCAACGTACGGCAGCAGCAACACCAGTAGCAAGCGCTCCGCTCTAGTCAGCGTCTCCCCACACAGTGGCACCCGCCGCCAGCCGCCGCCGCACCTTTACCAGCTCGCCCTGTTGCGGCCGCCGACCAATGGGGCGCGCGCGCAACCGGCCGCCGCACCCGAGCCCATAAAGCACCCCCACCCCGGCTGCGCCGGCACGCACTCCGCTGCTCGACTCGCTGCCGCTCGCACCGGTCGTTTTTCGTTTCCGTTTCGTGTGCACCGTCGCTAGCCCATCGCCATGTCCGGACGCGGAAAGGGAGGCAAAGTCAAGGGCAAGTCAAAGTCCCGCTCAAGCAGGGCTGGGCTCCAGTTCCCGGTCGGCAGAATCCACCGCCTCCTGCGCAAGGGAAACTACGCAGAGCGCGTCGGCGCCGGGGCGCCCGTCTACCTCGCCGCCGTCATGGAGTACCTCGCGGCTGAGGTGCTCGAGCTGGCCGGAAACGCGGCCCGCGACAACAAGAAGACGCGCATCATCCCGCGCCACCTGCAGCTTGCCATCCGCAACGACGAGGAGCTCAACAAGCTCCTGTCGGGCGTCACCATCGCACAGGGTGGTGTCCTGCCCAACATCCAGGCCGTCCTGCTGCCAAAGAAGACCGAGAAGAAGGCCTAAAGGAGGCCAGGCAATCGCAACGCGCTTTGCCGGCTCGGCTCGGCCCACAACAATCGGCCCTTTTCAGGGCCACCACACAAACCTACGTCCAAAGCAAAATTTCAGTCGTCCTCGCCGCACCTTGTTTTGTTTTAACTTTGCACAGCCGCCGCCGGCGCACGTCCGCCATCTTGTCGTCCACACAGCCCGTGTGGCCCAACACACACACACACACACATTCATTTTTGCACGGTCGCAGTCGCCTTCCAAACGACAACGGCAGCAATAATGACGACCATTGTTACAGGGAGGCGTGTCGACACACCGCCCTCCACTCCCGCGCGCAACGGCCGTCGACACGAACGAAACAGCTGATCCGGCCGCCTATGCCCACACGCCTTGCCTCGGAAACCCCAACGCCGCCGCAAACACACAGGGCCAAACCACGCAAGCAAATAATCACCGCCTCTCGCACAACAACACACAGCCCGCCATCTCCGTCGCGATCGATACAACGACACACAATAACAAACACACAAACGAAGCAGCTCCACACACAGCCAGCCACATGACACGTTTCCTTTCCTTCTCCCCTCCCAGTCACATCACGTCGCTCAAACGGAAAGAAAGAAACAAACAAACAACACAGACTCTTTCGCACTTTTCAACTTCCGAACAGTGTGGTGGCCCTGAAAAGGGCCGTTTTCTAGTCTCTCCCACCCACAAGCACGGCCGCGGGAAGGCCAGCGCCCGCTGCGACGCAGCCTAACCGCCGAAACCGTACAGGGTGCGCCCCTGCCTCTTCAGGGCGTACACCACGTCCATGGCCGTCACAGTCTTGCGCTTGGCGTGCTCAGTGTACGTCACCGCGTCGCGGATCACGTTCTCCAGGAACACCTTCAGCACCCCGCGGGTCTCCTCGTAGATCAGACCAGAGATGCGCTTCACGCCGCCCCTGCGAGCCAGGCGGCGGATGGCGGGCTTCGTGATGCCCTGGATGTTGTCGCGCAACACCTTGCGGTGCCGCTTGGCGCCACCCTTGCCGAGCCCCTTTCCTCCCTTGCCGCGGCCTGTCATCCTTCCTTCCTCGGGCAAAGCAACAACGTGCACAAACAGCAGCTGCAGCGGCTGGCGAGTCGGCTACGGTCTGCGCCCAGCGCGCCCGCCGCCCCCCTATATAGACTCTGGCCCGCCCTCCCCCCACCACGCGCAACCGAGGGCATATAAGCGCAGCACGGAGGCGCGCGGGCCCGTTGTCAAGGCAGCACCGGACGCCGCGCCGCACCTAACCTCCACGCACGCCGCTCCGCTACCGCTATGGCCCGCACAAAGCAAACGGCCCGCAAGTCCACCGGCGGAAAGGCGCCGCGCAAACAGCTCGCCACCAAGGCGGCGAGGAAGAGCGCGCCCGCCACCGGAGGCGTCAAGAAGCCCCACCGCTACAGGCCGGGCACCGTCGCCCTGCGAGAAATCAGGCGCTACCAGAAGAGCACAGAGCTGCTCATCCGCAAGCTGCCATTCCAGCGCCTAGTGCGCGAGATCGCCCAGGACTTCAAGACCGACCTGCGCTTCCAGAGCTCCGCAGTCATGGCCCTGCAGGAGGCCAGCGAGGCCTACCTCGTCGGCCTCTTCGAAGACACCAACCTGTGCGCAATCCACGCCAAGCGCGTCACCATCATGCCCAAGGACATCCAGCTCGCGCGCCGCATCCGCGGCGAGCGCGCCTAAACCGCGCCGCGGCACCGCACCGCACAAACAAAAACGGCCCTTTTCAGGGCCACTAACATCTCTCCGTCGCGAGCAAACTTTGTCGGTCGCCTGCCTCTCGCCCCGCAACCCAAAAACAACAACCACCACTTCCCGTCCGCCCGCCACACCCGCTCACTCTGCCTGCCTGCTAGCAGCGCGCAACAATCACACATCATCCCTCCCCGGCGCTCAAAGCGCACAATACCCAACGGCCGACGTCACACCGCACGGGTGGCTGGCCGGCCGCCGCTTTCGTTTCGAAAACAAAAACAACCCGCACTCCACTCCGACGGCCAACGGCCAGGCAGGCGCGCTCGCTCGCTCGCTCGCTCTCCAACGCCACCGAAATCCCCGCCGACTCCTTCCACATCTCAACGTGCCCCCCGTTGCAAAACATAACACACACACACACACACACAAAGGAACAAAACAAAGACCAGACACGACTCGACAAGACAGACATCCGAGAAGAACGAACGCAGGCAAGCCAACCAACGTATTCAAACAAAACAACGTGACAGAAAACCAACCGTCGGCCGCCGCCACAAACACGGCGACAATCAACCACGACGACAACAACAACAACACCGCTTACCGCTACCGCCGCCCACACCCGCCACCGACCCCCGCAATCCATCCACCACGGCACGCAAACAGCATCCCCCACGGGCATACACAAAGACACCCACACCAAACGCAACACGACAATCAAAACCTTCCCCGACGTGCTTTGATGGCCCTGAGAAGGGCCGTTTTGGGCCGCGCGTCTCTTGCGCGCCACTAGACGACGACGGGGGGTGGGGACGACGGAGTCAAGCGCCAAACCCTTCCTTTCTCCCATCTCTTTCTCCTCTACTCTACTCTACTCTACTTCTTCTTCTTGGGCGAAGCCTTCGCCTTAGACGGCGTCGTCGCCTTCTTCGGGCGCGGCGCCTTCGGCTTCTTCGTCGGAACCTTGGCGGCCTTCTTCGCCTTCGACGGCGACTTGGCCTTGGCCGGCTTGGCCGCAGCCGCCTTCTTCGCACCCGCGGGAGCGGCCGACGCCGCAGACGCCTTCTTGGCGGCGCCCGCCTTCCGACCGGTCGCCGCCTTCACGCCACCAGCCTTCTTTGCGCCGGCCGCACGGGCGCCCTTCTTCTCCTTGCTGGCCGGAGCGGCGCGCTTCTTCTTGGCACCGCCAGCACGGGCCTTGCCGCCCTCGGCCGCCCCCCCGCCGCCGGCGCCGGCAAGCTTGAACGAGCCGGACGCGCCCTTCCCCTTCGTCTGCACCAGCTCGCCCGCCACGACGGCCGACTTGAGGTACTTCTTGATAAACGGCGCCAGCTTCTCCGCGTCCAGCTTGTAGTGCGCGGCTATGTACTTCTTGATCGCCTGCAGCGACGACCCGCCGCGCTCCTTCAGACTCTTGATGGCGGCCGTCACCATCTCAGAGGTGCGCGGGTGCGCAGGCTTGGCGCGCGGCTTCTTCGCAGACGACGCAGACTTGGCCTTCTTCGTAGTGCCGGTGGCGGCGGGTGCCGCAGCAGTCTCGTTCGTAGCCGCCTGATCTGCCATTTCGACGACGCGCGTAACACACAGCGAGAGCGAGAGCGAGCGGGACGGACGGCAGGCACGCAAGCACAGCACAGCACAGCACAGCAGCAGAGCAGAGAATCACAAGGCCCAGCCAGTGTCGCGGGCGGGCGCGGACGGCCGAGAGAGCGGCCGCCACTCTGCGCGCCGCCGCGCCGCGCCTCCCGCGCTTGCTACCGCCCAACGTCCGACAGCCTGTGCGGAGCAGCCCCAAACCTGCGCCACAACCGCCCGCGCCTTTCAAACCACCGAGGATGGGGCTACACACAGCCACACCACAGTCGCCAACCAGTCGCCACGGCAGCGCCGCAAACCACGGCCAAACTGCAGCTACCGCGCGCTACAGCCTGGGTCGGCCCGCCGAGAATCGCCGCCCCCGCCCAAATGCCGCCCCCACAGCCCCAGCCGACGACCCGCCACAATGGCCAAACCTTCGGCAAAACTCCCACACCGTCGCCGCGGCAGCCCGGCCAGCGCGGCCGGCGCCACAGCCACACAAGCCGAGGCGTGCGGCGATGACGGCCGTGCAAACGCGCCTCCGCCGCCCCATCGCCTTCCGTCGCCCTCCCGCCGTTTCCCGATCGGCCCGCAGCCGTCGGGCCACATCGCGCGCCGTCCTCCTCCTCTCGCCCGCCAACATTCACAGCCGTTTCTCAACAATTGCCCGCCGCAAACGGACGCCGCCTGCGCAACAGGCGCCGCCGCCCCTCGCCGCTTCCGACCCAACCCCTCGACCGAGGCAAACCGCAATCCGAATCTACAGACCAACCCAATCTGCCGTCAGCACACACGACAGCCGACCTTACACGTTACGCGTTACACATTACGTTTACACGTCTAGGTTGGGTTACGTTAGGTTAGGTGGACGTGGGTTAGGTTAAGGGGACTTGGGTTAGGTTAAGCGTCAAACTTAGGTTAAGCATTCAAACACGTCAGGCGTCAGAGGTTAGGTTAGGTTAGGTTAGGTTAGGTTAGGTTACACGTTAGGTTAAGGGGTCAGTGCTAGGCTAAGAAGCGTCAAACGTAGGTTACAAAAGCGTTCAAACCGTGAGGCGTGAGCCGGACAGCTTACCTTACGTAGACGTTAGGGGCTCACAGGCTGAGCTCACCTCGCCACACCACAGGGTTAGGTTCGGTTCGCTCGGCTCAGCGTAAAGCGCCGAGGTCAGGGTTGCGTTCGTTCACCTTCGGGCGCCACACTTTCGGTTGAAAGGTCGCGACGGGACGACGTCGGCAGGCACGCCGCAAACGAACAAAAACGTACAGACGACGTCGAAAACCGCCGACAGACGGGGGAGCAGCACGACCACGACCAGATACCGAGCGCGAACGAGACACACGCGAACCACCCCCACCGGCCAAAGGGCACCACACAACAACCCAGAGCACCACGTGTCCACACCAGAGCAACCCGCCGCTCACGCGACATGGCTGGCACCGAAGGGCAACCGCCCGCAACTGCGCTTTCCGCGCCGGCCCGGATGCACGTCGTGCTACAACAACACCACTACCGTACACAGCCGCTGTTCACAAACATCACTATCATGCGCGCCCGCGGCTCGCCGCCGTCGCAGTCGCAGCCCCCCGACGCCAGCGCTTTTGCACCACCATTCACACGCACCGCAACACAGCCGAACAAAACAAACACCACACAACAACAGCAACAACGCCGCCGCCGCCGCCTCTACTTGTGCCGGCGACCCACCCCGCCGATGGCGCACCTTTCGCCAGCCGGCAATCGACACACACGCACGCACCCACCCACCCACCCACCCACCCACCCCCCGGGGCCCAGTGCAAAAAAAAAAAAAAAAACACACAAAAACAAAACGACACGGGAAGCGCACACCGCCACTTCGCGCGCACGCCACCAACCAGTCGTCGTCTCAAAATAACAAACAACAACCAAAATAAACTAACAACTAGGGCAACACAAAACAAAAACGCCTCGCACGAACCGCCCACAAAAAGGACAAGCACACGCACAGCCTCTGCTGACGACCACGACGCAGCGGCACGCTGCTCCTGTCCCGCGCCCCGCGCCCCACTCGATTCACAACTCACGCGACACCGCCAACGACGGGCTCGCTTCCCGCAACCTACCACCTTTCCGCCACGACGCACAGCCCCAGCCCCACCCGACGACGCCCGTGGCAACGACTGCACTTTCACCACCGCCTCCCCCTTCCCCCCAAAACACACACACACACACCCAGCCAAAAACGCACTCGCGACCCACACATGCACGTGCATCGGCACACGCCAACCAGTCAACGTCGACAACCACACGCAAGGCTCGAAACGAAACCGGCGTCCTTCCACGTTGCCATCAAGCTACGCGACACAAGACACAAGGAACCAACACAACAGCCGGCCCCACTAATTCCCACTCTCACGCCGCAAAAAGCACACCGAAACCGCCAAACGCACGCACATTCCCCTTCGCACTGACAACGACCGGCTCTCGCTACCACACACCTCTCGGCAGCCGTTTCACGCCAATTCGCCACACCGCCCACACAGTCGACAAGCGCCCGCCCTGTACGGCACACGCAACGACGCAGCGCAGCAAAGGGCGCCCGCAACACATACCTCTCCGCCGCCCGACGCGCCAACCGCCACACCACACCGCCAGCCACTCGCAAATTGTGCACTGCCACCAGCCACACGTCCAACACGCCGCGCCGCCTCCGGCCACCCGCCAGGGGGCGCTCACGTTCGCGACAACAGCGCGGCCCGCCGGGCCGGGCCGAACCGAACCGAGCCGCCGCTGCTCTGCACTCGGCACGGCCACACCCTGCTGCAGACCGGGCTCGTCTCTCTGTACGCGTCTGCCTGCGCATCAACACAACACGACCTTTTTTTTTTTTTTTACCTCTCTCTACCGCCATCCCTTCTTCTCGCGTTTTACTCGTTGTTGCAGCAGCGGCGCACACCTACACATCCACAGCCCCAGCCGAGCCGGCCTCACCTCAGGGCCCGCCGCCAGCGTCTCCTCCTCGGGCACAGGTGCGGTGCTGTGGCCGCCCATCCAACCGCATTGCTGGCCGTCCAGCCACCAGGCGTTCCCACTGCCGCGAGCCACGCCGCGCACCGACCCTGCTGCAGAAAACGAAGCATAGCCAGAGACCGACCGATACACAAAGCAAGCCGTCGCCTCGCCTCTTGTCCTTCCTGCCTTCCTTCCGCCCCCGCCCTTCTCACACCACCGCCTCTCCACTTTCGCCCGCCCCCGCCCCCGCCCCTCCTTTTTTTTGTTTTGTTTTTTTCCTTCGTTTTCTTCTTTCTTTCTTTCTTTCTTTCTTTCTTTCTTTCTTTCTTTCTTTCTTTCTTTCTTTGGCCCTCTCTCCTTCCCGCCCCATGGCGGTTACGGCACCGCCTGCAGCGGCAGATTTTTTGCGCCCACACGCCTACTCCTACCACCATTAACCTTGCCCTGCCCTGCCCATCAACGTCGCAGTCGAACCGACGCTTGCCAACACACTGCCCACGTTCCCTTTCTCTCTTCGGCCTACGCCCATTACGCGCCGCCGCCACAGCACCTTCCCTTCCCACAACACACCGACGTCATCACACGCACCCAAAACAGGGGCCACGACCGTGTTCCTCGCCCACTCCCATCCCGCACGGTACGCACATTCCCAACTACTAACCGCGCACCCTCCCTTTCCAATCTGTGTGTCTCTGTGTCTGTGTCCTGTCCGCGCGTGACGCCTCTCAACATCCGCCGTCCCCCGTCCCGTTTTCGCCCCCATGCCGTCGTCGCGCCGCCTCCGCCCCGTCCACCGCCGCCCCTGTCCGCCCCGCACCACACCATACACCGCTGCTTGTCCCGGCCGTTGCCACCAAAGGCGCCGACCGCAAACGCGCCACGCCGCAGCCCCCGTGCGTCTCGCGCTCGCTTGCATCTCCGTGCCGACGCTGCCTCTCTTCCCGCTCGCACTCGACCTCGACAACACAGTCTTTGGCTCCGCACTGCGTGTTCCGGTGGTACGCACGCTGCAACACGTATGTATTCATTACCAGAGCGATGGCGAGGCATGACAGCATCTCCGTCTGACCAGAGAGTTATTTATCGTTGCTGGTCGGCGCTTGGACCGCGCCAGACGACAGTAGTGGCACGCACCGGGTCGCCAGGAACAGTTGTTATATATATTGTAGCGCGAGTCGGGAGAGGTAGTAGTCGGTCGACAGTAGTAGCGGGTGGACGGTTGTACTGAGCGGGCGTCGGCGGCGTGCTCTGCTCGTCTCGCGACTCTGGTCACGGTTCGGGACGATGTATATAGTATATTGTGTTATAATCAAAAGGTAGTGTGAAGCTGCATTGCGCAAATCTGATAACGTATGTTCTTCAACAACAAAAGCCCCCACTATTACTTTTTTCTAAAGTAACTTTTGTCTTTTAACGAAAAACATTCACTTTTTAAAGACTACTTCCTATGGCATTTCCCTCCAAGGAGTGCAATTAATTACCAGCCAGCACTCATTCATTGCACACAGCTGTGTAAGGGGTATCTACAATTGAGGAGCGGATACAAATGCAATTTTTTTGTTTCTTTTTTTTTTTTTTTTTTTTTTTTTTTTTTGGTGTCTGTGTGTTGTAACCTCCCCGCAAAATTTAAAATAATGGACAATGTTATTTACGGATGCTAATGGACATTGCGCTAATTGTAACCTCGCCCACAATGAGAGGTATTGAAAATGGCAACAAAAATGTGAAATTCGCAATCCGACTCAAATATAAATTCTTCACAACATTTAAAGTCCGTTCAGTGACAAGAAACTTCAATTAAACCGAAATATCGGTCTTTGGCCCTGTGCAAAACAATCAGAATTACAGTCTTACCTCAGAATAAATGGATGTCACATTTCTGCTCTTGTTGTTGCGCAGCGCCTGGAGGAACTGCATTGCAAATAATAATATTCTCCTTTTTTTTTGTGATTTTAGTGAAATTTTTCTTCAAAGAAGTGGAATGAAATGTGAAGTGCAACGAACTCTTTAGTTCAATAAAAAATTAAATGTTTGAAAAATGCTTTTGAAATAAAAATTATTATTGGGGAACTTGTTGGAGAATAATTACAATAAATAAACCTTTTCATTATCTAATGATTATATTAATTAACAGTATACCTTATTCACCATCTTGACCAGTGTTGCCGGCCGCCTACATCACACAACCGCACTCGGCTGCTACTACTGACCGACCGCTCTGCATGACGACTACTGACAGAGTACAGACTCGCAACGACTGACTGACTGACTGACTGACTGACTGAGAACCGCTCGCAACACTCGCGCAGTCCAGCGCAAACTCTCTGGTCACAGATGCTACAATGTCTCGCCATCGCTGCTACGTTACATACGTGTTTCAGTGTCTTCTTTTCATTGGGGTAACGATCTTTGGCTCTTTTTATTCTGAATACAGGGCCAAAGGTCAACGCTGCTGCCCTTATACAATTTATCAGGTTTCATTATGTCTGTTGCAATGTTACATACGGTTCATTCTTTCATTAATATTATCGTTGGGTTTGTTTTGTAGGGACGTTAACATTCTGGCACATTTTTATTATCATCGGACTCTCTGCTATTTGTGCAGGGAGGTTATGTACCTGGGTCCATTTCCATTTCCATTTACATTTTAGTATTGATAGACTTTTTGTTTTCTTTTTTGTTTCTTGTTGTTTTTCCTTCTTTTTTTTGTTGTTCTTTTTTTGTTTTGTTTTGTTTTTCCCGCTCTCAACCACCACCGCCGCATCACGCCTTCCGTTTTCTTGGTTTCTTTTCTGTTCTTCAACTGCTTCAACATCACCGCGCCCCATTTCCACACCACAGCCATCAGCCTCCAAGACGGGCAGGCGCAGTGTGCCATTTCCGGCGCACAAGCACACCCGTACGGTACTCTCCTCGCCCCCACGCCAACAACAACACAGCGACCACGCGGCTTTCAGGCATGGCACGGCACGGCACCGGCGAAATGCGCCGCCCCCGCCCCTCCGCGCATCCGTCCGTCTCGCCACGTTCACTGACAGCCGCGTCTGCGGCTACACCACGACAACCACAACACAACACCGCTCCCCTCCCTGGCAACTCATTGTTTTTCTCCTCCTCTTTTGCACAAACCACAACGCCGAGCACAGGCGCAAGCCACCCACACCGCGCCCCTCCCCGTCCCGTCTTTGGCCGCCGCTCCTCGTTTGCCCCCTCCCATCTCCCGAAATGCCATGCCAGCAGCGTTACGCATGCCCCTCCCCTGTCCACACAACACTACCGCCAAACGAACAGCCTTCCGGGCCACATGCAGGGCACGCCCACCTCCAAACACTGCCAATTCACGGACGCACACACACACACACACACACACACACACTTTCTCGACACCTTTCTGTACGGAGGGTGCGTCATCTCGACCGTGACAGAGTGACGCCAACTATCGGCGATCCATTTCCCCCCACTGGTAAAAACATGTCCACTAACACCTACATACATCATTCAAGTACACAGACAATAGCATACACACAATGGGAGGGCACACGAACATGGACGGCACGGCACTGTCATACACTCTTCCTCAGAACCATATCAACAAACGTTACGTACATCCGGGAAAGCGAAAGCGAAAGCAAAAGCAAAGCCCAATGCAGCCGTCAAAGGTAACGTTCACCACGGCAGACACTTGCAGCCGCGCCGCCGTTAAACGCATTTCAGTGCGGCTCCAATACGCCTCCGACACGGGAACGTTCCGTTGCTCTACGAATGCGCTTCTCCCCTTTTTCCCTTCCTCTCTCTTTTGCCCCCCCTCCTTGCACTCTTGCCTCATTCCTCACGTTCTGCCCAGACATTCGACCGATCAAAGTCAACCTTTCGTTACCGTTCTCAGCGCGACGGTGTACAACAGTATGACGGGTGTGCCCAAGACTTCGGTTCAGTTGCGTGACGCCGGTCTATCGCGCCGATCGACAGTTACTCAGGGGGCGACGGATCGGACCACGTCACCGACACACAAAACACTTTCAAACAAACAAATACATACCGGATGGACACAGACAAACACGTGTACAGACATTCGCCAAACAAACGACGACGACCGCCGCCGCCGCCGCCGCCGCCGCCGCCGTCTAGCGTCGCGCTTACTGTACTGCACTGGACACGCGTGCATCTTGAATGACGACATCGGTGTGCGTGCGTCGTACGCAATCAGTCAGACACGGCTATCAAAAATCAGAGTCGAATGGTACATCATCGTGCGTGTCGCCGTACACGTACAGTACAATACAACAACAATGCGTCTTAATGGCACGTTCAATTTCAACGTCACTCACACACCTCCACGCTGCAGTTACGTCGCACCATTGTCAAACTCGGCGTACAGCAAAGGGAATAGTGGGCGGCAAAAAAAAAAACCAAACAAAAACATTTCACATTTCACCCTCGCCATGTATGATGTGCAAAAAACAAACCCGCAAACGGCCGTCGTTACGGTGACACAAAAGTCGCCGATCGCACTGTCCCCCCTCGCAGACAGGTTAACACACACACACACACACCAACACCAATGGGTCAAAACCACTCCAACGAGGCGTGCCACCATTCCACGCCACGGCGACCAACCTCGTGGCCGTCCCCCGCAACACGCTTTGACGCGCCCCCCCCCACCCACAATCAAAATGCACACATACATCACAGCCGTCCACACAAACAACAACAACAACAACAACAATTCCGCCCTTCCCGCAAAAGGCAAGTTGGTGGCCCTGAAAAGGGCCGTTTTGCCGCTCTCGCAACGGAGGAGCCTTCTCCTTCCTTCCTTCCTTCCTTCCATTCCAGAGCCACCTCCTTACTTGGAGCTCGTGTACTTGGTCACCGCCTTCGTGCCCTCGCTCACGGCGTGCTTGGCCAGCTCGCCAGGCAGCAACAGCCGCACAGCGGTCTGGATCTCGCGGGACGTGATGGTCGAGCGCTTGTTGTAGTGCGCCAGGCGAGAAGCCTCGGCCGCAATGCGCTCGAAAATGTCGTTCACGAAGCTGTTCATGATGCTCATCGCCTTCGACGAGATGCCCGTGTCAGGGTGCACCTGCTTCAGCACCTTGTAGATGTAGATGGCATAGCTCTCCTTCCTCTTGCGCTTCTTCTTCTTGTCGCCCTTCGAAATGTTCTTCTGCGCCTTGCCAGCCTTCTTGGCGGCCTTCCCGCTAGTCTTGGGCGGCATCTCGAACGAACCAACGTACGGCAGCAGCAACACCAGTAGCAAGCGCTCCGCTCTAGTCAGCGTCTCCCCACACAGTGGCACCCGCCGCCAGCCGCCGCCGCACCTTTACCAGCTCGCCCTGTTGCGGCCGCCGACCAATGGGGCGCGCGCGCAACCGGCCGCCGCACCCGAGCCCATAAAGCACCCCCACCCCGGCTGCGCCGGCACGCACTCCGCTGCTCGACTCGCTGCCGCTCGCACCGGTCGTTTTTCGTTTCCGTTTCGTGTGCACCGTCGCTAGCCCATCGCCATGTCCGGACGCGGAAAGGGAGGCAAAGTCAAGGGCAAGTCAAAGTCCCGCTCAAGCAGGGCTGGGCTCCAGTTCCCGGTCGGCAGAATCCACCGCCTCCTGCGCAAGGGAAACTACGCAGAGCGCGTCGGCGCCGGGGCGCCCGTCTACCTCGCCGCCGTCATGGAGTACCTCGCGGCTGAGGTGCTCGAGCTGGCCGGAAACGCGGCCCGCGACAACAAGAAGACGCGCATCATCCCGCGCCACCTGCAGCTTGCCATCCGCAACGACGAGGAGCTCAACAAGCTCCTGTCGGGCGTCACCATCGCACAGGGTGGTGTCCTGCCCAACATCCAGGCCGTCCTGCTGCCAAAGAAGACCGAGAAGAAGGCCTAAAGGAGGCCAGGCAATCGCAACGCGCTTTGCCGGCTCGGCTCGGCCCACAACAATCGGCCCTTTTCAGGGCCACCACACAAACCTACGTCCAAAGCAAAATTTCAGTCGTCCTCGCCGCACCTTGTTTTGTTTTAACTTTGCACAGCCGCCGCCGGCGCACGTCCGCCATCTTGTCGTCCACACAGCCCGTGTGGCCCAACACACACACACACACACATTCATTTTTGCACGGTCGCAGTCGCCTTCCAAACGACAACGGCAGCAATAATGACGACCATTGTTACAGGGAGGCGTGTCGACACACCGCCCTCCACTCCCGCGCGCAACGGCCGTCGACACGAACGAAACAGCTGATCCGGCCGCCTATGCCCACACGCCTTGCCTCGGAAACCCCAACGCCGCCGCAAACACACAGGGCCAAACCACGCAAGCAAATAATCACCGCCTCTCGCACAACAACACACAGCCCGCCATCTCCGTCGCGATCGATACAACGACACACAATAACAAACACACAAACGAAGCAGCTCCACACACAGCCAGCCACATGACACGTTTCCTTTCCTTCTCCCCTCCCAGTCACAT